>NC_080612.1:6551196-6786681 GCF_027887145.1 Ammospiza caudacuta
TCCTTCTGCTTCACAGGTTTTAGGAAGGATGCTTCTATTCTTCTAGCTATTATCTCCCAAGGGCATCCACTTCCATGATGATCACTGTGTTCCCATCCCTGTGGATCCTCTGCTGCCTGACAGACAGACCTACACCAAGTCCTTCTCCACCCAACCTGCATTTTCCAGGTGGCTCTTTCTGAAGTGTCCTTCTTGTCTCCTCTGGCTTTGGGCTGGAGGAAGCAGAGCCAAAAAGATGCACAGCCAAGGTGAAGACAGCAAGGAGGGGATGTGACACCAGCAGCAACACCTGCCCTGCCCTTGGCTGAGAGCCCCAGCTCACCTGCTCCCACCTGCACAGCAGATCTCAGCAGCTTTAGAGCAGCTCAGCTCGTTCAGGGTGGTGGGGGATGTTCCTTCCACAGAATCCCCTGTGACTTTTCTTCTCTGGAGCAGCTCCAAGGAACAAAGAGATAAGTCACCCAAGAACTGGCCAGGCTCATTCAGATGAAATCAATGAAAGGAGACAAAAGTTCTGGTGCAGAGCTGGGTAACGGCAAGACAGGAAAGTCCTTGGGATTTTGGGCATTAGGATGGAGCTGGGGGAAGCAAGCAGGCAGAAGGTGATGCAGCCCTCAGCTACCCTGAGGAAACCCATGCCTGATGGATTTGCACTGTGGCATCTGCAATCTGTCCCTGTCACTTTGCTGTGACAACGCTCTAATGCATTTAGAGCCACCAAAGCTGCCTGCAGAGACAAAGGGCTGGGCAGCCCTGACACTTCAGAAAAATCCATCCCCAGCTGCAAGGGTTTCAAATTCCAGTCCCAAAGAAGATGCTGAGAGCTCTCTTTCAGGAAGGGCAGCAAACCCACATGGCCTTCCTTGGGCAGAGCAGCACATCTGGCTGGCCACAGCCCAGCAGCACAGGGGGAGCCAGCTGGGACCATGGCACGAGCCATGTGTGCTCCAGCACATGAATCACTTCCTTACAGGGCTGTTTACTCCATAATGAAGTGTTTGCCTCCAAATCTTTGTTCTGGCCATCCCCTGGGATCATCAAAGCCTGGCCAGTCGCCAGAGTTGTCTGGATTCAATAGTGGATTGAAAATGGACTGGAAGAATCAAGCGGTGCCGTTTATCTCCAGCTGGCCCAGAGCTGTGCTACAGATTTATCCAGGATGCCAAAGAATGGTTACCATTCTCTCATTTACAAAGAGAGGAATGTCAAATTGTTTTTAATGCTTCCTCATCCTCCCTGTAGATAATAAGCTGCTTGCTGCAGCAAGGGCTTTCCATGGGCAACATTTAACAGATGTGTTTTGAATCCTTGCACAGCAACCAGTAACGTCTCCTTCTGTAGCCCTAAACAAGCCATATGCTTTCCAGCAGGCTTTTTTTTACAGGCCAGACACTGTTATTCCTAGTTATTGTCATGGACAGTCACACAGCTCCCATCACCTCAGCTCCCTGGACTTGCAAATGCTGTGTCTATAGATTTCTCCATATTCAGCATTTCAGCAAGATAATCAGTGACCAGGCTGCTCTGGTCAGAGCATCCCTGTTTCTGTCTCCTTCAGCAGATGTTTCCCCATGAGAACAACAAACTCTCCCAGCTCTGAGGGGCTCCCCAATCCCACAGGTACTGGCACAGTCTGTACCTCCAGCTGCAGGGGGATAGGAAGGAGGATGAGTGTGCTCCTCTCCTTCCTCACTGCAGCACCTGCAGTGATTGCCCATCCCAGAGAGGATGAAACCTCCTCACCAGGTGGAAGTGGGCAACAAGTGACACAGCAGAGCCAAACAGCCCCTGGAGGTCCTTGCAAAGGTTGGGGAGGCCAGCAGCATGCACAAACAGTATGTGGAGAGAGCAGGACAAGCCACACCTGCCCTACTGCCTCCCTGCCAGGTCCCAGCAGTGCTGGCACAGGGCAGCACCAACCCATGGGGATGGCAGAGGCTGCCAGGCCCTGTGCCAGCCTGGAGAGCACAGAGCCTGCCCAGAAACTACAGCTTCCCCAAGCCCTGCAGCACCTGGCTGTGCCAGAGCAGCAACAGCGCTAATGAGTCCTGACTAATTAGTGCCTCTGTTTAACACACCTCAGCTTTTCACTGAGCCAGCTACAGATCCAGCAGCACTGCCTGGGAGCAGCAGCAGGGAGGGAGAAGGGGCTCATCAGGGGCACTCTGCACCCACCACCAGCTGGCTGTGGTCACTGCAATGCTGGGTCCAGTCCTGGATGCAGAGAGCTCTGTGTGAGCTCTCCATGATGGAAAATCCTCAAGGGAAGTGGCCAAGAACACACAATGCAGAAATTCAGGGTCTGTGAAGGGCAAGAACAGTCTGGCCAAGAGTCAGGCTCAGTACCTGCACTGCAGAATAATGCTCCTCAGCCCTGAGGGGTGTTGTACAAACACAGCTTGTTCCTAGAATGGACTGAACACACTCTATCCCAGAAGTGAGGCACTCCACAGGACTGGCATGCCAGCCCACACCAACAGCAATCCTGCTTTTTAAAATAACAGGGGGGGATTTTACCAACCTAAAGCACTGAAAGGCTCCCCTTCTCATGGGTGAGTGTGGGAAAGGGCTGATCTGCAAGTCTCCTCTGCAGGATGAGGACAGCTGGGACAAATCCTGCCACGCTGGATGGAAGGAGATGCTTGATGCCCCTTTCCCATTCCATACTTCCTGCTGGTGCTGCCTCTCTGCTCCTCCAGACATGTCCCAGCCCCAGCAGGTGGCATTGCAGAGCTGGCAGGGAGGTGACAGCCTGCCCTGGGGCTGAGGAGCTGAAGTGATGCTGACGGGGTGCACAGATACAGACACAGCCACTGGACACACCCAGTGCAGTGTGTGCTGCTCTCACCTCCCAGCCCATGTCCCACCCTTCCCACTCCCTGCCCTGCTGCTCTCCCCACCCAGCTCAGAAGTCACAAGACAATTCTCCTGCTAACACCCCACCCTCACAGCAGCCTGGCTGCTCACACAGTGCCAGGGAGGGCTGGATGCTGGGAGCAGACAGACCCCACAGAGGAGAAGGCAGCAGCCAGCCAGGCTGTGCCTGTGGCCACCCTGTGACCTAAAATACAGTGTTTCATGTCACTGAGCAGCAGCAGGTGACCAACAGCAGTGCAGGCCTGGCCCTTTTGTTGTTCGGGCTCCTCCAGAAACTGGGGCAAGCCAGTGTCTCTGTGGGAGGGCCTGGCCTCACCACAGCTCCCTTCTGGCACTTTGCAGGGCATCCCCACCACCCAGCCCTCATTGCTGCCCTTGCATGCTGCCCATGCCACAACCCCACCACACTGCCAGCTGGATCCTCATCCAGCCCCTCTGCCACCCTCCTCAGCTCTTCTCCTTCACCTCCCATTTTCCTTTGCTCCTCCTGTTCTCTGCTGCTTCTCCTGCCGCCCCTGCTTTCTCCTCCCCCTCCATCACACATCCTACTCCACATTTGCTTTCTCACTCCTTCTCACAGCTCTCTCCAGAATGCATTTCCATAAAATACCTCCCTCCTCATTTCATTTCTATTTTCCTTCCTGCCTCCTTCAGGCATCTTTGGACCTCATGGACTCCAAAGAGAGAAAAAGGCACAAAAAAACTCCCCCTAGACAGGCAGATGCCTCTTCCTCTCCACCACTGGGCTCTTTCCTTTCTTAAATGTAGAGATCTGTGTTGAACATCTCCAGTCCCACCTGGCATATCCAAAGGGGGACATGCTGTAGGTGAGGTGGTGTTGACACCCCAGTGCCATGGCTGGCAAACAACCCCTACAGCTACACCAGGATGGATTCACACCTGCCCCTGCAGAGTCCCAGGCATATGGATGGGATTGGATGGGATCCAGGCTCTCAGCTCTGTGAAGGTGAGAGGTGCCAGTGAGATATGAAAAGGAGAAATGAAAGCCCTGCCCTGGAGAGGGCTCCACTCAGCAACAGAGCTGAGGTCATCCATCCCTTCCTGACAGCACACATCCACCTGAGAGCACTCCACTTCACTCCCTTCCACCCCAGACTGAGGTGGAGAGAACAAATCCTCTGCAGTTTGACCTCAAAAGCCCTACATGACTCAGGAGCCTGCTTGTCTGGGAGATCCTTGTCATCCCATGACTCAATCATGGCTCACAAGTAAATCTTCTCTGCAGAGCATATGGATTTGATGTTCTTCTCAATGGTCCCACCAACACCTCAGAAGGTCCTGGTATGTGGACACTCCCCAGGAGGGTGCAGCAGGATCACAAGGGAGGCTGGTGGAGTCTGACATGCAGAGCACAGATCTGTTCCAGCTTTCATTTTGTGTGGAAACAAGCTGACCTACCACAGGACCACACCTACTTTACCATGTTATTTTAGAGGTTGTGAGAGAGCCTGCAGGTCAGGGCAGACATGTCCTGGGATGAACATCATCAGTCAAACCAAGAGCCAAGAGGGTCGGGGGAGAGAGACAAGAGGAAAAGAGGGGTGCAGAGAGATAAAGAGAAGGATATGGAAGCAAATATCAGAGTTTGAGCAGGAACTACCTTTCTTGGACACTTTCCTCCCCTCCTTAACTGAGCTGTGTTTTTTAGTGGCCTTATGGGTGCTGGCAGCTTGAGGCACACGGGTGAGGTGCACGGGCAGTCCGGCGGCTGACATCAGAATAGCTGTCATGCCTACAGTGGTACAAGGTCAACATGCAGGAAGGAAACAATGGGGAAACACAATCATTAAAAAAAAAAAACCAAAACTTGAACCTTTCAAAGAAAATTAAAATAAAGTCAAATAAAATAAAACCTTTAGCCCTTAGTTGTGAGGGTGTAAAACGTCCGAGAGGTCACGGGGTGGGAGTCAGCACAAGGAGAGGATCTGGAGGTTTTCAGAGGGAGGAGCCCAGGCAGCAAATTAAGGGAGGGAAATGTGGGCACATGGCTTGTCTGTGACCCTTTGTGCTGTGTGACTTTCCTCTTTGGGCTTTAGGGCTGCTCAGGCACTGAGTTTGCTGTGGTGCAGAGCTCCCTGCTGCCCTGGAAGCAGCCTGAAGGATGAAGGGCATCACCCATAACCCCTACAGGTCCTGCTCAGCTGCTGCCCCCTAAAACCAAACATTTCAACAGTGTCACACTGAACCAATCCCCCTTCAAACACACCAGGGCAGAGCTGCCCCACACAGCCCCCCACAGCCTCTCCTCCCTGGCACTCTGGTTTTCCCTCAATGCAATCCTCATCCTCCCCCATCCCAGCCAGCTGTATTCATGGGATGCAGTTTGATAAAACTAATGAATCATTAAAAAGGACAGCCATTCCCTGAAGGTAAAACTGGCACACACAAAGCTACAGGACTCATCATGCTGATCCAAGATGATGTTTGCCTGTGAAATCCAGGCTGGTTACAAATCATAACATTTCCAAGGTACCACACTGCTCTCACACTTACATCCAAGACAACACCTGCTTTTGCTTTCCCTAGAGCCACTTCCCATCTGCAAAAGCCAGAACCAGAAATAGGAAAAAAATGCTTATAGCTGCAAACGAACAGCAGAAAACCTAAAAGCCAGCATTTCCTCAGAAATCCCCTCTGAGGGCAGACCATGCAAACCACATCCTAATGCTACAGACATTCCAGCTCAGTAACACATGGCCAAAGCTGAATTTCCAAGCATTTTATTTTTGCAAGCCTCTATTCAGTCATATGGGGAAAGGAAGATTCTAGAGCACATTTGTTCAGGACAAAAATGAGGCACCTTGCCCACACATGACTGAAAAATCGAGTTATGATGGGAAGCATCAGCTTTGTGTGCAAGTGGTGAGACTATTTTCTGCCTCAAATATGCAACCAGTCAGGAACATGTGTCCTGTGACTACAAATCCCCTGTGCAAAGCCTGCCTCAGTGCCCCACAAGCAGAACTACTCCTACACAGTGCTGACCACAATTTGTACCTCCTTCTCCTAAGGTCTGAGCACAAATATTCCAGAAGCTGTTCAACTCCTTTCTTGACAGCCACAGTTGAATGTTTTTACTGAAACTTTCCCATCTAAGGGCCAAAAGGCAGACAGAAGGGGTTTCACCAGAGAGGGAGAGGGACAGAGATGGAGGAAGGAGTTTCCCCAGGGTTACTTTTGGAAGAGCTGGGCTGACCACAAGACCAGGCTGCCCAATGGATGTTGAAATGTAAATGGGTAACCAGGCAGCAATGGATCACCCTCAAAGGGGATCCAGGTCCGAGATCTAGGGTTCTCCCAGGTCCCAGGAGCTGCAGAGCCAGAGGAGGATCTCCAAAGCACACAAAGGCCAGGTTAGTTCCCCTTGCCCTACTGGCAGCACCAGAGCTCACCAGATCCAGAAATTTCACCACCAAAGTAACTCCCTTTAAGTCCTAATTAAAGGCCACAAGCCCAATGCAAGCTCTCAACCCATCAAAGCCAGCAGTGCACTACTCCCAGGGAGCCTTAAGGAACAGTTTAATGTCCTCAGAACCAAAAGCTACTTGTTTTTTCACGAGTGCAGCTGAGCCCCAAAGCCCAGCAGCAGCAGAGCTGCCCCCTGCACCTTTCAGGTCCTTTTCCCTTCCAGCAGGGAACACTCACAGGCATTCCAAGCAGAGCAGCAGCACTCTGACTAGAGAGGCTGCAGGAACAAAATTCTTGAGAGACAGGGAAGGTCTCCCAGCACAGCTGGGGAAATCATCTCAGTCTGACCCCACTGAGGCTGCACAACACTATTCCTAGAACTGGTGCAGAAAAAGCTCTAAAAAAGCTGTTTCTAAGCAGTGCAGCAGCACTGATGGCACAGACTGACATTTGAAAAGCGAGCCCAAAGACTACCAGGGATTATCACCACCCACGCACAGCTGTCTGATAGGCAAATGCAAAATTAATGTGTTCTTCTGAAGAGATCAATACTGTCTTGCTAATATTAGCTGCCAGAGCCCAGAAAAAAAAGAAAAAAACCCAGAAAATAGAAGTGCAGGTTGAACAACTGGCTTCAGACTCTCAATGGCAGAGGGAGACAAAATTCAGACCAAGCAAAAAGCAGGAGGCACAGAAGCTCAGGTGAGTTCAGCTATTCTGTAACACAGCCCCCTCATACCTGGAATAAGATGTCCAAAACTGCCTGCCAGCATCATGAATCAGCACAAAAAAACCCTAAAAACTACCAACCAAAAATCCACCATTTGTTCCACAAACTTAATTTTCTTTTTCTGAGCTGCATTCCCATCTACAACTCCACACAGACACCCAAGCTCAGGGCAAAGAGGGACCAGGAGAATTATCCCAGCTCAATGTTCTCCTATCTTACATTGGTCAATAAACGGTGTAAGTGGGAAATTACCTTTTCTTGGCCAATTTTAAACCTTCTGCTGCCTTAGGAGCCACATGCAATGAATCTTCTTCTGCAGATTCAAGTCAAGAGAGCACTCAAAAAGGTTCTGGTGTTGCATTGCTCTGCTTCCTCATGTCAACCCCAGCAGTAATGCTGCCTTTAAAGTTTAAATACAATTCTGGAAATCTCAACATTATCAATCCTCCCACAAGTCTGGGGACTGCAGTCCCCAGGAAGTGACATCCCTGACCCAGGCCTTAGGTGGGAGAGTGCTTTCCTACAATTTGCCAAAACAATACAGACACACATCACATTTGCAGATTGAGTCTCCAATTCTCAGAATTTCAAGTCAGAACCTGTTCCCGGCATCTGTGGAGTTATGCCAGGAGCAAGTGCAGCCCTGGACCTGGAGAAATTCTCACCTGAATGCAAGTTGCAACATGACAAGTTTGCCCAGACCACGATTGCTTTGGATATGCTCCTGTGAGACTTCCTGCTGCTCACTAGCTAGTCCAGGAGCTTGAAAAATATTATTTTATATGTTCCTACTTTCCATTGGGCTCTGGGTTTCCTCCCTGCAAGGACTGCAGGAGGGAGGAGACAGAAAGCCTTGCAAGGAATCCTTTGGGATCTGATCTGATTCTATGTGTGCAATAACCACATACAGAACTGCCTTTTTTTCTCTTGCTCAAAGCCTCTTATTTGGCCAGAAATAAAAAATTAGTGGCTCCTTGGGGTAAAATTATTTTCACTGGAGCTATGACAACATCCACCAACTTTTTTTTCAGCCTGCTGTGTAAATAAGGGAGTTTTTGTAATATCCTGTGCAGAAGCTGAGCACAGGAAAAACAGCCTGACATTATGTAATGAGTGTTGGCCACACAGTCACTCACACCCAGCCCAACACTGACCTGGATTTGCACAGGCCTCACACTGGCACAGGGCAGAGCTTACCTTCAGATAATGTGAGATCTCAGAAAAGCATTGCTAATATGTACAATTATATCCACCAGCAAAATCAGTATGGTTAGTACATCCCCAAATGCACCAGCTCCTGGAATCATGCAAACAAGAAACACCCAGTTTTATTTAACAAAAAGCTCCTTTTCAGACTTCATTTTAGACATAGTATTAAAGGGCTTTTATTTGAGTACCTTGCCACCCCTCAGCCCCAAGGCACAGCAGCTAAAATCCATTATTCCCAGGAAATATCAGTCCAGCTGATGCTTAAACACCAACACTGTGGTTAAACAGTTTGCTTAGACCTGTTTGGCATTTCACTCTACTGATCAAATACTTGAGGGAAAAGAAAAAGCTTAAAATATAAGTTTCCACATGCACTTTGAAGTATTAAAATAGCAGAAAGCAAGGAAAATAAATATACTTTTTTGTAGAAAACATGGTTTTAAAGTTAGTCTCATGATTTCTGGGATCCCAAGAGGTGCTTTCAGAAGATGTGGGGTTGACAGTGTTACAAAGCCCCAAGCACACAAACAAGTCACAGCTTCTAATTCAGACTCACAGCATTCCTCATCTCCTGTTTAGCCACCAGAAGTTCCCTCTGCATCTCAGAGCTGCACCTGCAGCATTTCTCAACATCACCCATGAGATTCAGGGTTGTATCTGCCCAGCTTCAAACCAGAGCCAAAGCTGCTGAGATACCAGGGGATGGAGACCAAGACATATTTCCCAAAATAAAAATAAAGCCTCTTTTATTTACAACTGAGACTTCTCTCCTCCCACAACACTGTCCTCCCAGCCTTCTCCACTGATGCTGTTGGAAGCAGTCACACAGTGGGGACTGGAAAAACAAAAGGAGCTCAGCCTGTGTGAGAGAACAACCTGAGGAATGAGTAACTTGGACACCATCAGCAGGATTTTAATTATGAACAAAATACCACTTCCCAGAAGAGGCTCTAAAAACAGAGAGCAGAGCACAGAGGGGAAGAAGGTGTCTCTAAAGACCCAGCCAATTAATATTTCAGCAAAACTTTTCCTTTTTACCAGAACCCCATTGCATGCTTTTCACCAGAAATACCCCCAGAGATTTACCTTCCTTCCACTCCCTAATTAACTTGTATTAATCTTTCCTCTGTTTCCATGTGACTTTGAGGACTCAGATTTCCCTCCTCCCTTGCACCTCTGAGGTGTGGGACACTTGGCAGCAGGCAGCCCAGCACCCAAAACTGTGTTGTGTAAAAACCTGGATCCCAAGGAGCTGCTTCTGCACTTCCCTACATCTCCATGTGCCTCATGCTGGCTGCCCCAGGGAGAGGTAAAGAATATCAAAATGAGTAATTATCCCTTCTTTTACACCCCCAGACTGCAACAACACAGATACCAATTACAATTTTAACCATTTGATTGTATTAAATGGCAGCAAATGGTTTATTCTGTTGGGATTTCCTGCTGCCTTTTCTATCTCAACATGGCACCAGACTGCACACATTCACCTCCTGTGCAAGGAGAATGAGATCACAGCAACAACATCAACACAGCCTGGATTCATCAGCTCTGTGCTGTATTTACCTTTCTGTGATTAAGCACCTAATGACACAGCCAGGGCATGAAAGGCTGAGCTGTTACAAGCAAGGGGAGCTCTGCTCAGGTCACCCACCTAGACAAGGGCTGAGTTTGACTTCACACCTCGTTTCCTCAGTGATTTATTAAGGAGGAGACAGTTGGGCTGCATGTCAGAGGACACCTGGGTTAGTTTTCATGCAGTGCCAGTCTGGCTGCAAACACATGCAGGGCAGTTCTCAGATGGTGCCAATGTTAGATGAAGGGAAACATGAATCCTTCTCAGCCAGGGTAAAACCTGGCACTCAACACCTTTTCTGGAATAAGGTGGGAACCACTGTCTTGAAAAACAAGAATGTAACTGGCTCTGCTCACTCAGGAGCAGAGTTTGGTGTGCCAGGAGATAATAACCTCGAGAGACCATGCATGGACAAGAGACACAGGAAGGAGAGGGTTAACACACATTCTGTAGAGTCTGCAACAGAGAAAACTCCAGAAAATATCAGATATCAAATGTTTAGCACTCCTCCACCAGGTAATGATACAGTTTTGAGAGCACAGCTGGTACCACAGCACCCAAATCCCCCAGTTCCACCACACCAGGGTCACTGGTTTGACACTGGCTGAGCCAAACACAGCAAAGCTGCCACTGGCTTTTGGCACAGCAACACTTCCACGGGAAGCTGACAGCATAAATTGGCATTTTCAAGGCAAAGCCATTTCAACTTTAACAGGCAAATCTACTCTGAAAAGGAGCATTGAAAACTGGCACTTTCATCCCTCCCAGATATATTGCTCAGTATATTTAGTAGTGTGTTCACAGGTTTGGATAACAAGCAAACCAGGAGACAATGTCTGATTCAACTTCTGTCCCCCTTTCCCAACACAAGGCATCACAATCCTCTTTAAACTAAAGACCATCAGAGCTTTTTTTAAATAAAGCCACATTGCAAAAAATCATATTAAAAACCACACAAAATCTCACACCACTCCTCGCTTTTGACTTTAAAAAAAGCAGAAAATAGCAGCTAGCACTGAGCTTGATTCACAGGCCCTTTCCTTTGCTACTTGCTCATCCACATGTACAGGAAAAGATGAATAGCCATGCCTCAAATAATCCCACTTATTTTGAAAGACTCAGGATGATAAAAACAGTTCATAAGGTTTGCCTATCTCATTCTGCCCCAAACCTTCCCTCTTTGCTTTTCTGGAAAATCTTTGGGTCTAAAACCTCAAAGGCCAGCAATGTTGCTGACTCTTTCCATAAGTCAAAATTAGAAAGTAAATTATACAGAAAAGCAAACCTCTCATTCACCTACTCCTAAGGATTGAACAAATAAAGCACAGGGGAGTTCTTACCTGCCAGGGCCTGGCTCACCCTGCTGGATTTAGACATCTTGACAGGCAGGGCCTGGGCACTGGAGAAGAAAGAAGAGATGACTTTACCAGCAAGGATCAGAGACAACCAAAACAAAGAGAATTCAGCAATGCTCTGCTCCCTCCTGAGGGCCCTGGATATATGAGCAGGGATTGATTGCTCAGATAAGCTCCAGCTGGGACCCTCACCCATGGCCCCCTCTCCTGCTCCTGCAGCTGTACTTAAGGAGCTGTGTCCTTACCAGAGCCCTCTCCTGCATTTACTTACCTGCAAGGGGAGCCTCAGAGCTCTGCTGTGTGAAGCTGCTTCCAGCCCCATCTTCTCCTAACTCATCCATTCCTCCTGCTGGACCCTGCTCTGACCCTGTGATACCTCCCTGCTCTCACCACCCACCCACAGAGCTTCCTGTGAGCTTCCAACCTGCACCAACATCCAAGGGGGATGAGGGAAGGAAGGCTGGAGGAGACCTAGAAGAGCTTGGCCTGTTTTCACTTGGAAATCAAGAGAAGATGGACACCAAACATTCCTTTCAGGTTCCTCACCTACTTGTTTTGGCAGTGCTGGCAGCTGTACTTCACCTTTGGGATACATGGGCAGCCAGGGTTATGCCATTAGCAGAAGAAAGGGAGGAAAGGGGAGCAGCAGCATCAACACTGATGGAGGTCACTAGAGAAGAAATCAAGCTGGATCTACATTAGCAGAGGATCCACATACTTGAAATCCAAATGGATTCCATCCATATGGATCCACATACTTGAAATCCAAATGGAATCCATCCATATGGATCCACATACTTGAAATCCAAATGGAATCCATCCATATGGATCCACATACTTGAAATCTAAATGCTGGCACAGAGAAGCCAGCCAGGGCTTTGTTTCAGGTGGCCCCTGTGTCTGGGATGGATGAGGCTCATGCACCCCAGCAGCAATCAATGCATGGTGCATTCACACAACAACCTCCAAGGACTCTCCAAAATGACACAGACCTGGCCAGCTGCTTAGGAATTCAGAGACTAAGGTGGTCAAGAGCCCAAATCTCACTATTTAAGGGAAACCTTCTTGTGTCCAGCTGGGATGCAAGAACTGCCCTGCCCAAAAAGGTACCACAGAGGTCCCTCCTTTCAGTCTTGCTAAATCTTTGTTCATGTTCACATAACAATGACCAGGGCTGAAAAGATTTTTGAGTGACACAAGTGGTTTTTGTTTTCCACCCATCCTGTCCCCTCTCCTACCTGCCTCAGTTTGGAACAGGTTCCCACAGGTGTGCTGGCCTCCCTGGAGAGCCCTGGGCAGGACCCAGGGCTTGGTGCAGCTCTGGCCAAGTGAGATCAGCACCCCCAGACCCTTATAAAGCTCTCTGCACACAGAGGTTTCCCTCCTGCCTCTTTCAAAGGCTGTGCTTTCCCTTCTGCTGCCCCAAATTTCGCAATGCCTTCAAATGATGCAACAGATTGTCCTGGCTCCAACTCAAACCCACCAAACACAGGGAAAATCTTCCCTGTGATTTCAAAGGGCTGTAAATCAGATGTCTTTATGACTCTCTCTCTTTCCTGATTCACCCTCTTTGTCACAGCTCTTTCTCAGGTATTTCCCTACTTCTTTATTTCATCCCTTTGCTTCATCTCTGCCCTTATGATCCTCTTCAGAAGATGGCAAGGAGCAGGACTCCTCTACCTGCAGACATATTTGAGGACCAGGAACTTGACAGAGCTGCTCCCAAAAAATCAGAGACATTGGACCTTCCCTCATTTCCTCCTGAGAAGCAAAAACACCACTGAGCCTGGGCACCCCCTCCACCCCAGCCTGTGACCAATACAGAAGTTTGTGTTTTGTGGTCATGCCCTGAGATCTGAGATGAAGCAGCACCTTGGGCGCTTTCACTTCCCCATGGAAGGTAAAAATAAAATAAAGCACAAAGCTGAACCTTCTGCTGTGCCAGGAAAAGAGGTGGGGGCAGGGAATTCTTCTAATAAACTGGAGCACAGGGTCATTGCACCTGAGGCTGGAGAAAGCAAACCCAGAGCTGCCCTGGGAAGGGGATCACTGGTAACCATCAAGGCAGATAAGTCCTTCACTCTTTTTTCTACTTGTGAGACTCAAATCCAATCATCCATGAGCTGGAATTTGTATGAAGTTGTGCTGGTTTCAGCTGGGATGGAGTTAATTTCCTTGCTAGTAGCTGGTTTTGATTTAGGGTGAGAAGAATGCTGATAACACAGGGATGTTTTAGTTGCTGCTGAGCAGTGTTTACTCTAAGTGAGGCCTTTTCTGCTCCTCACCCACCCCAGCAGTGAGGAGGCTGGGGGGCACAAGAAGCTGGGAGGGGACACAGCTGGGACACCTGACCCCAAGTGGCCTAAGGAATATTCCAGAACACAGGACGCCATGATCTGTAGCAAAACCAAGGGGAAAATTGAGTGGGGGCTGCTGCTTGGGAATGGCTGGGCAGTGGTCAGTGGGTGTGAGCAACTGCTTGGTGCATCACTTGTTTTGTAGTTTCAATTATTATCAGCATTATTATTTTCCTTCCCTTCTCTGTCCTGTTAAACTGTCTTTATTTTAACCCACAATTTTTATTTTTTTTTCTTCCAATTGTCTCCCCCATTAACCTAGGGGAGGATGGAGAGAGTTGAGGGGCTGTGTGGTGATTAAATGTCTGCTGGGTTAAACCACAACCGAAGTGAGAAGAGCCCTTGAGATCTGCAGAGAGAAACACAAGATAAGCACTTGATGCATTTGCAAGCAATCAAGTTTGGGGAGCTGTGAGTGCACTGCAGATAAATTATTACCATCCATGAGCCAGGAACCAGATAAATTACCATCCAGGAACCAGTCACTGGTCAGCTGCACTCCTGCTGTAAAGGCAAAGTGTGTCAGCTTTGGCTGCTGGAGGCTTTGAGCCAACTGATGTGATGATGGAGAAACCAAATACTTCTTATTTCACTAAATACTCATTCAGTAGCAGCATCTCAGCTGACAGTGCTGTGGGGTATGCTGAGCCATCCACTCTGCACTGTGGGAGCAGGGCTGCCACGCTCCCTGAGCTCTGTTACAACTGCAGAAAGTCCAAAGGGTGATGAAATCAAGGGAAATCCACAGAGCTCTGAGGTACCACAGCACTGCCTGGGCAGGTCTGCAGTCACAGTGTGTGGGAGGAAGTGCTGCTGTGCCAAAAAAGGTGAGGAAATGCTCCCAGAGCCTACCCTGGGTCTGAAGTGGGGGCTTAGGGGAGGAAGGGGATGAGGTAACAAGGAAGGATGTTGCTGTTGTAGTGTAATGTGGACTGTGCCTCCAATAATGGAACAGCACAAGCTCCAGATATTCCAGCATTGCCTCACCAGTGCTGGCTTCTGGGGAGAGGTCCTGCTCATTCATTGAAAACAGCTGAGTTAGGAGAAAAAGTGATGTTTTGGGTAAGGGAGATGTGGGTAGCATCAGTGCAAGAGCAAGCACTGCAGTGTGGAGAGATGAGAAGGAGCCACTGAGCCACCTGCTCCTGCTGCCCATGGAGATTGCTCACCAGGCAGTGCCTCTGACTCCTGGCCAAGTGCTCTTGCAGGTGCTTGCAACACCTGAAAGTCAACACCTGGATTCTCTGGAAGTGTCCTGGTATCAATTCCTCCTTCCTGGTTCAATTCTGTCCTGCTGTTTGCTGCAGCTCCTGCCCTCCCGCTGCTCTGTGTGCTGGATGTTCCTGAGTGTAACAGGGATCACCAAATTGTGAATAAAAGGATGTAAAATCAGAGGTTCAGCAAGAAGATTTCCTACCACTGCTTCCCAGGCAGCCTGCTACAGGAGGCAGACAGGGCACACTGAGATTCCAGCATGACAAACCCACTGGCTTCTCCAGAATTTCAACAATCTGCAAAGCCAGTGAGACAGCAAAGCACAAGTACAGCAAGGAGCTGTGTCAACAGCTTGGAATCCAGGGCTGCTGCCACTTCAAACACTGGGTGGCCAGGTTGGAGCCATCACCAGAAGCCTGTAGGGACTCACCCTCTCCACCTGGTATGGCCCTTTCTTCCTTCCTCTCCCCTGCACACAACCAGCAGGCCACACATCTCTGTATCATGGCATCTTTGTAGCCCTCTGGGCAACAGCCAACACTTCTCACAGAGCAGGGCAGCATCTGCTTCACACCAAGTGCTACCACAGCTCCTTAAGGTCCAAACCCCTTCCCAGGGCTGTCAGGTGACATTAATGTCAGCTGGAGCTAGCACCCTGCTGGCTAAAAGGGCTGCAGGACAACTCACAGTGGGCACAGTGGAAGCAGCACCAGGGGAGCTCCTGAACACCCAAGGAGCTCATGGGAATGCCTATGGACAAAGCTGAAGGATACAAAGGTGGAGGGAAAGAAGAAAAGGCCCTGGTTTGGGTCATTCCTGATCCTACAAAGCACTGACTGCGTGCTGTTCTCCATGGGAGATTTGGGGTGCAGCACCAGAACACCCCTGTCACAGACATCTTTTATGAAAAATCCTTTCTTTAGGATTTTTTCTCCTGACAAGATGAGAGGCCTCAGGAACAAACTGTAAACATTGATTATCTGCTGCTGTGGAATGCAACAGGTGCATCTGGGATTGGTCTCATGTGGTTGTTTCTAATTAATGGCCAATCACAGTCAGCTGGCTCAGATTCTGTCTGAGACAGAAGCTTTTGTTATCATTCTTTCTTTTTCTATTCTTAGCTAGCCTTCTGATGAAATCCTTTCTTCTATTCTTTTAGTATAGTTTTAGCATAATATCATAAAATAATAAATCAAGCCTTCTGAAACATGGAGTCAGATCCTCATCTCTCCCCTCATCCTCAGACCCCTGTGAACACAGTCACACACCCCAGTTCTGTCACCATCCTTTTCCAGCTCCCAAGACCCCCTTTCCTCCTGGTTTTATACAAAATCCTGTCCCCATCAGCTGCCTGCCTTATCTGCAGACACAACCCAGACCAGCAGCCAAAGCCACATAAGCCCAGAGAAGCCTGCAGAGCTGCTGTAGGGATTTGCCTGGCTGGGACATTAATTAATATCCCCCAGAAGGTTGCTTCCTGCAGCTTTACTGGCTCATATTACAACAGGGCACTCCTTACTGAGCTTCAGGAGTGCCTTACTCTGTAATTAGACAGTGCAGGGAGCTCTTGCCTTAGGGAATTGATGCTTTCCCATGTGGGGTGGGAAGGATTTGCCAGGAGGTGCCTCCTGGGATCCTGGCTAACAGTGCTGAGGTAAGGACACAGCCCTTGCCATGGCACACTCCATGTGCAGATTCCAGCACTGCCCATGAGAGAGGGCCAGATTCATTAACTGTGTTTAACCCACCAGAGGAAACTAATGCACCAAGAAGCAAAATAACTTGCCCACATGTATGTAATTTATTAGCAGCACAGCCAAGGATATTAGCATCTAGTTAAGCCTTGGCACTCCTCTCTGGGTTTTCCAGTGGCTTTGACCCTCTTGAGAGCAGGAGGAAATTAAAGTGCATTTGGCAGGGCTGGAGCTCCACCCTCCAGCAAGCAGGAAATGCATTTAATCACCTCAGTGGCACAGCAGCCTGGGCATGCCTGTTCTGGGGGCTACCCCCGCTAGAAATAACTGCCAGAGCCACACAGGGAGCCAGGCAGCTTTCCAGGATGAACTGCACCTCCTTCTCAGCCCTGTAAGAGAGGTGCTGCCATTTATTAGCTGTGTTTTCTAAAGAAATTTACACCCAATTTCTTTAGAAAACACAGCTGCCATTTTTAGCTACGTCTTCTAAAGAAATTTGGTGTAAACAACTGCACTGCATTTCAAAAACTCCCAGGGAGTTTTTGAGCCCTTCTGCCAGTTGCAGCTCAGCCACCTCTGCAAGTTTTGTGGAGATCAGCAGTTTTGTAAAAGCAAGTAATCTGTCAGGGCTGCTTAGGAGTGAACACAACACAACCTTTAGCAGACTCCAGAGGATGCACCATGGCCCAGTGCTCCCTTCCCTTGGGTCTCTGAGCACAGGAATTGCACATCACAGCTAAGAGAGCACAGCCAGAAACCTGTGGCAGGATAATTAATGCAGGATAATTAACCAAAATGGTCAGACTGTAGGGAGATGCAGGGCACTGACTGCAAGGGAAGAGGAACTAACCACCACACTATGTGTGAGGAGGGGAAGACACAGAACCTAATGGATAAAATAACCCAGGAATGCTCTGGGTTTAGGAGTTAAATGAAACACATTGTTAGAGTTTGCTACTCAGGTTTCCCCTAATTCACAGAAATTAAAGGATTTTCTGCTGGGACATGGGTTCCATGAGCCTGAGCCTGTAACTCCAGCCAGGAACAATTACACCCAGCCAGTGGCATTTCCTGCCAACCCCAGCACTGGGCTGATGGGGAAAAGCCATCCTGAGCTGGCAGCTGGGGATGAAAAAGTCCCTTTGACACATGGCACCCTGGTGGAAGACAGAGATTGCCCCCCTGTGTGCACTTGTTGTTCTGGCAGGGATAAAGGAGAGCTGCAAAACTAATCCCAAAGGAGTGAAGATCACAGCCCAAGGGACAGACAGATAGCCAGCAGCCACTGTACTGGACATACAGGCACAAACCTCTCTTTCCTAGGGACGAGACCCTTGTGGGAGGTCCTGTGGGATAGAGAGGCTCCTGGATGCGGACCTGAGCACAGCAGATCTCTTGGACACAGATATGGTATTTAAAGGTGAATTAGGATCTCTTGGACACACACATGGTATTTAAAGGTGAATTAGGATCTGTACCTGACTCCATTAGATGCTGCCAATGCTGCACTGAGGCTCCCAGTCTGAGCCAAAACCAAGGTGCTCTGTGCATTGAGTCTTGGTGTTGACCTCGCTCCAGTCAAAGCAGGTTTGTTATAGGGCACGAAGCCGACGTTGGAAGAACTTACAGACGCTGTCCTCCCGGGAACCTGATGAGCAGTGGCAGAGTTGGGAGAGTTTGTGGAGTGTCGGTAGCGCGTGGTGATGGGGCCAGTCCCGCTGTTTGGCCAGCACTGCTGGCAAGAACATCCTACCCCAGTGTGAAGGGGTGTGGTGGAGGTGGTCACCGGGTATGGGGCGTCCAAGCGCCTCTGAACGCTGCGGCGGAAGCGCGTGCTCTTGTTGGTCTGCACCTGAGCCACAAAGTCAACTTCATAGTTGTAGCCCAAGGGCCCCAGATCCACTCGCTGGTGGTTGGTGGCACGAGCCTGCTCCAGGAACACGCAGACGTTCATCTCGTACGGGGACCAGCCGCCCTCGTCGTTCTGCCACTCCCACACGACGCCCTGGCCAGCAGCAGAGTCCCCCGGGAAGACGTGCCTGCGGACAGCCCGCATGGTCCCTGTGGGGAGAGCAGGGGACAATGAACACAACTGTAGGGACATCTTTTATGGAAAATCCTTTCCTTGGGATTTCTCCTCCTGGGAAGTTGAGAGGCCTCAGGAACAAAATGTAAACATTGATTATCTGCTGCTGTGGAATGCAACAGGTGGATCTTTGATTCGCCCATGTTAGTTGTTTCTAATTAATGGCCAATCACAGTGAGCTGCCTTGGACAAAGAACCCGAGCCACAAACCTTCCTTCTTTTTCTATTCTTAGCTGGCCTTCTGAAGAAATCCTTTCTTCTATTCTTATAGTATAGTTTTAATGTAATATATATCACAAAATAATAAATCAAGCCTTCTGAAACATGGAGTCAGATCCTCGTCTCTTCCCTCAACCTGAGACCCCTGTGAACACTGTCACACACAACCATTTAGCCAGCAGACAACCAAGAGGGATGTTGTCCTGGGGATTTGTTTCTGCACAGATCCACACTGCCTTTCTCACTGTCCCTTCAAGAAGGACACTAAAAGATCTTCTCTTCCCAAAAGGGCTGGGTTTGCTCATGAAGCTCAGAAAAATGCAACATCCCTGAGATCCCTGTCCTTCTGCCAAATCTGATTGTGGGCTGGCAGCAGGTTCAAAAGCTGCAAGGAGGAAGGGTGGGAAAGGAGGGAAGGAGAGAGGATGCAGACGCAGACACACCCAAGCACAAAGGCACAGTGATCACATATGCCTCCCTGACGTTAAAAGGAAAAAAAAAAGGAAAAAGAAAAAAAAAAAAATCAGGCTGAGGCACAGATCTGGTTAAAAAAAAAACCAACTCCCACAGCCTTGACAACAGAGTAACTATAGAGACAAGACACCATCGGGAAGTACTTTGTAGGAGCACTTAAGGGGCTGAACACCCACTTTGTTACACAAGGGACGGGGAAATTTCAGTCTTGGGAGAGTGGGGGAAGTCCCACAAGGGGCAAGGGCAAGGACTCTGGAGAAGGGCAAACTTCTGACTGCTGAGAGAGAGAGCAAGGCTAGAGAGGGGAAGACAATGAAGTGACTTAAAACTGGAGAGAGCAGCTGTTCAGACAAAGGAGAGAAATGGAAGGAGAAACTCTACTCTTGTAAGGCCGCTCGACAGCGACAGCTGGAGCTCGAACTCCCTGGAAGCCTGGCTTTCCAGGATGACTCCACTCCTGGGTACTTCATCCCTTACTTCAAAAAAGCAGCAGCCTAATGAGAGGGAAGGAAGCCACCAAACAGGACAGAAGCTCTGTAATCTTTGAAAATGGGTTCTTGCAGCAGGGTCAAAACTGCTACTGCAGGAAAAACCCTCAGCAGCATTCTGCACAGAGAAAGAGGAGCAGGAAAGGCTGTGGGGAAGGCAAGTCTGGGGATCCAAGAAGGTGAGGGTGAACAGGGGTGCAGTGAGATGTTATAGCACAGGATGAGTTCAAAGAAGAGCACCAAGAGAAAAAAAAAAAATACAGCCTCTAAAGAGGTCATGAGAGTTATGGCACTATGTTCCAGGACCCCAGGTGAAAACTGGCACGTTTACAAATACCCACACCTAAAGCCTCAGGAGAATTGCCCCAGGATATCACTGGAGACTCTGTGGGGCACAGACAATCCAGGCAGGCTTCACACCCAACAAGCACATCCCAAAGAAGAGGGAGGACAGCCCATGTGGGATTCCACACTGCCAGAATCCAACTGCTGCTGTGTTCAGGCTCTGCCTGCCTGCATGCTGGCATGAGGATCATGCTGCTCTTATTGTAGCCAACAGCTGTGAAAACTGTAACTGTTTCCTTATCTCAGCACTGCTGGAGCTCCAGAGCTGACACAAAGGCCAAGGTTCTCTCCAAGGCAGAATGTGCCCGACCAAGGACTTGTGTTTCTGCTCCAGAGCAGCACCAAGCACCCTGCTTATTGTAGAGCAGGACTCTCCAGTGACACCAGCCAACAAACATCTCAGCAGCACACTTAAAACACTACAGCAACCTCCCCAACAGCTCAACCATGGAGCTCAGGATTCCTGTGGCACCAGACCTTCTTCTGGCAGAAACTATCAGGACCAAGATGACCTTCCCAGCCTGGAATTGATGCCTTACTGGAAAAGCAGACTAAACAGCCAAAAGCAAACTCTAGCAATGACTTCTCCTATCCAGCAAGTTGCAGAAACACAAACAGCCTCAAAAGGTGGATAACTTCAGGAATGAACCCCTGAGCAGGAGGAGGATGGGACTGGACTGGGAATGAGATGGTGAGACATGAGTGCAGGGAACCTGCTCCCAGAGAAAGGGGACTGCTACAGGTAAGACAAGGTATCCAGTGGGACACATCTCAGGACATTAGCAAGGCTTCCCCAGCTCCACTGGCAGCTCAGAAGCTAAAAGAGCACAAAAAGGACTGCAGGACTTGCAAGCAACTTGTGTTTTTAACGCCCTCAAACAGCAGCAGAAAGAAGAAGATTTTTTAGGAGTCAACAACAAGAGCAAGGCAATGTGCTTGGAAAACATCTCCCTTCCCCCAGGCTGGCTGGGAAACTGGCATTCCTCTCCAGGGTGGGCAAACAGCTGTGGGGAGAGGACAACTCCTGCTGCTCCCCTGCACTCACTCCCAGCTAATCTGCCTTGAGCAGCAGCTGAAGCCCACAGCTAATTCTGCCCCAAGATCCCCCCGCACAGCTGTCACTCCCTGCTGCTGGGGACGCTGCTCCCGTTAACACTGGCTTCCTGTTATTCTCCCTGGCTTCCTTTGAAGAGCCTATTTATCTGTCTAATAGCTAATGAGCAGAATACAACAGCCTATTTTTTGCACTGTTTAAAGATTTTTCATGGGGATGTTTCCTGTAGAGATTCTTTTCTCCAGCACGTGACAAAGTTCAGCTGGCGGCTGGCTCAGGAGGGTTCACGTTGAAGGCAGAGCCTTGCAGAGGGAAAAAGCTTTGCTCAGAACTGGGCCATGGCAAGGGGATATGAGAGCTTTTCCAACAGTCACATTGCAGAGCACACAGGTATTTGTGGAGAGAGTTCACAGTACTGATCAGCATCCCTTTGGATCAATGGGAAACACTGAAGGAGAGCTGTGGAGCAGAATCAGCCTTTTTCTTATTAACTCAGATCTAGTGGAAAGATGAGATCATATCAGCCAACAGCATTTCCAGAATTGAACTGGACTGTCCCCCAGAGAAGAACAGCTCCAAACCACCCTAAAATGGACAATATTCACTGGCTGTTTTGAGATCTTTGAGGACCTAAAGAGATCTTTGAGGACCTAAAGAGATACAAACCCTCTAAGGACAGACAGCTGTACCTGTGCAAAAGAATGTCCCATTCACACTGGGACACATTTCACCCACCCTACAGGCTCTCTGCTCACCTTCAGCACAAGGCTTAGGGCTGCTGCCCACAGGCTGGAGCACTGGCTGGAAGGGCCAGAGGCTGGAAGGCTCCTTCACAAGTTTGGCATGGAAAAAACCAGGAGAGAAACAGCTGCTGGTGCCAGCTCTGGTGGTCCACACTGTACCACTCAAAGCCACAGCCTCAGCTGGCCTTCCAGGTGTTTGAACAGGCCAAGCTGAGCACACCTGCCAGGACATCCAGCTTAGAAGCTCCTCATCTCACCCAGGACACCACTAGATAAACTCAGCCTAAGGTCACCAAGTCAGAATAAAAACACGGATGCAGCTGTGATGACCACTGACATTTGCTCCAACCACTTCCCTTTCCTGCTGGAACTGGCTGATCATGCAGTTAATTCAAAATATTGCTCATTTACTGTTTCAACTGGCAAGAAACCAGCACATGCCCCTCTACAAAGCTTGGCATGATGCTCAACTGTGTCCTGGAGTGATGGGAGAGACACTGACAAAGGGGAAACTGATGGATGAAAAACTTTCCAAAGCAGCCATTCATCTGGGGCGTGTAATTCGGGATCTCCCTGGATTTTCCAGGGATGAAGTGCATGCATTCCATCCTTGCCCTTTTTCTAAGCTCCAGCTGCTCAGCACATCTGCAGCAAAAAAGGGCAGGAGTCATCTCTGCAAATTCTGAGCTGCTACTCCCAGTGACCCCAGAGACAGGAGAATGAAAATGAGGTTTCAATTCTGCTCTTGATCCCACCCTGCCCTTTCTCCCTGGGAGGAAGCGAGCCGGGCTCACCCAGCACAAGTGGAGGGAAGATTCTGCTGCAGTGTTTTGGTGTCGTGCGGGGGCTGCAGGCACTCACAAGCAGCTTGAGCAGGGCTGCATGCCAAGGCAAAGCAGCTGGCACTCCAACTCCAGAGGGAGCAAGGGATTCAAGCAGGAGGGTTGGAATCGTAAAAAGGCCTTTTTTACGCAAGTGATCTTGAATGGATTGGGGGGGAGGGAAGTTTCCAGCTCTGAGAGCTCTGGCTCACAGGCTGGGAGCTCCAGGGGTCCCCTGATGATGCTCCTGAAGAGATCATGGCTGTCTGCCTGCCCCCAGCTCCAGAGATTTTTCCACACAGCATTAGGAGAGCAGCAGATGCTGCTCAGATGCTCACAGAGCTGCCCAGCACGGTAACAAACAGCTTTGCAGGGCTCTCATACACAGCACGAGGCCCTGCTTGTCCCCAAGCACACCAGCAGAACGGGTGGGGAATCTCCCTTACCTGTATCCTGCCGGAACTGTGTCAGGCTTGGAATGTCGATGACATAGGGAGCCAAGGCGGGATCGGCGTGTCCCAAAGGAATGCTGCTGACCAGCCCCGACCCCGAGCGCCGGCCCTTCTGCTGCGAGGCCTGGATAACCTGCTCAATGTAGCTGCAGACATTGCCTCGGTACGGCCTCCACCTGCCGAACTCATCCTGCCACTCCCACACCGCCACCGCCGTGGAGCCGCTGCCGTGCCCCGCGGCAGAAGCGGGCGGGCCCGAGGGCGCGGCTGAGGCTGAGCCGCCTCCCGCTCCCTGAGCTGCGGCCATGCTCCTCCCTGAGCTCCGGGCACCACGCGGCTCCGAGGGGCAGCCCAGCTGGCCTTACACCATCTTCTCCTGGGCACCTGCGGCAAGAAACACAGAGAGCACAGGGAGCTGAGAAGGATGTCCCAAATCACCCCACATCATAGAAGCCATCTGAGCTGGCCTTACACCATCTTCTCCTGGGGACCTGCAGCAAGAAACACAGAGAGCACAGGGAGCTGAGAACGATGTCCCAAATCACCCCACCCCACATCACATAAGAGAGGGGAACAAGCTCTGACTTTCACAGAGGATGTCCACTATGGATTAAGGGACTCCAGAGAAGCAGACTGGCCTCAGAACCCTCTGGCTGAGGGTGAGTGAGGTACCACCACTCACTCCCTGCCAGTGCTGGCAATTTGTGCTAATTGAGGGCAAGCACTCTTCAGGGAGACTCTGTTTCCTATGGTTTGTGGCACCAAACACCACCTGAGCCACCAGACATCTGTACCAAACCATACCTGTGTCAGGCAGACTGCAAGCCCTGGCATGAGCTCAGACAGACACTCAGTAGCCAGCAGTGTGCCAAGGCAAGCTGCCATTCTGCCCCTTCCCCATGCTCAGCACTGCTCCTGGCAGCACCACACTGACCACCCCAACGCTGGCCAAACACTCATTCACAGAAATGACTGAGTTACACAAACGGTTCCCAAACCCTTCACACTGATCTGAGCTCCAGGGCTACACCATCAGCTCCATTCAGGCTTCTGATCACTTCGTTTTGGCCCAGGATGAGTCCTGTGACTCCTGTGCAGCATTACACATGCAAACAGAGCCAGAAAACAACTCTTAATGCACAGTTTGCAAATCACGGTACAAACTCTTCTTTAGTTCAGTGTGACCCCAGCAAAAAACAGATGGGAAGGAGTACAAGAGAGCCAGGAGGAACACAGGGCACAATAAACTGCCTGTGCTGAGGGCACTGATTTAGGAGGTCTTCAAGATCAAAGCACACCTATTTGCAGCTTCTCAGTTGAAAAACAAGGACCGTCTTGAAACGAGGGACAATCAGCATTAGAGACTCAAGCCCTTAAGAGATGATTTGGAGAAGAACAGAGAAAGAGTAGGACCCCAAGGACCAGACAAAGACACAAAGGACAGTGAATAAATTCCAACAAGAAGAGATCACCACTCTCAGCCTCCAAGGGATGTAAAAAGAACAGATCCAAAGGCATCACGTGATCACCAGAGGTCTGATATTTAACATTCCTTATCTGTTGTGTCATTCCAAGGAATCCTGTCCAAACTATCTGCACACACATCTGTCCAAATGCTGGACCACCACTTGGAGATCCCCACGTTAGTGCTCGTGTGTAGGTGGATTCGGCTGTGAATGAGTGAAACTCATTTTGTTTTAAAATAAATTCTCCTTCTCCCTTGTGAGGCCTCGCGTCATTGACTGCTCGCTTAACTCCCAGCAGCCAGCAGGGAGCCGTGAGCTTCCTTCCCATCCAATGGAGAAGTTCAGGTCTCCCAAGAGGCAGAGCAGCAGTGGGCGGCTTCCACTGGAGGATGCCATCTGCACAGAGAATGACATCCCTGCCGGATGGGGGAAGAGCCCACGCTCCGTGGAGCGTCCCATCCGTCATGTCCGTGTGGCTTGATAGCTTAAAAAAGACAGAGGAGAGTGAGCACAGAACAGACACACCCACCCACACGTCTGCATTCATAAGAGGAAGGCAACAGTTTCCCCAGGAATTCAGTGTAAATCACTTTATGAGCTGCTCTGAGATTTTATACAACACCCTCAGCTCAACTGGTCTTGGTGACAAACCAAGATCACCAAGATGCTACCCTGGTCTCTGCTATTAATCTTTTCCTATGAATCCATTCCAAGGACAGTTATTTCACTGCTCAAAACAGCAAATTAAGACTTAAGGTATCAAATCCAACACCTGCCTCTGCCACTTTTATTCACCCATGCCACGATACACCTGCCCCAAAAGTCATATAAAATAAAGAGTCAGTAGTTTGGAGTCAGTAGTTACAGAAAAAAAAACCCCAAAACAAAACAAAACCAAACAACCCCCCCCCCCCCCCCAAAACAAACATATAGAAGCACTTTATGGCAGGTTTCACACCAACACTTTTCCAGCTCAAGGACCACCAGCATTGTCCATGCTCAACTCAGAGCAAAAGCCAGGCTGTGGCATTTTCTGTCCCCCCCAGCTGCACGAGGTGCTCTGAACCCCAAATACAGAACCAACACTGTTTTTCCCCCCGAAGTTGTTACCAAACATTAACCAGCAGCCACACGCAGAGCAGGGAGGAGAGGGAGGCTGTGAGGAGGCACCCAGCGGCTCCTTTTCCTTCCTTTCTGAAACAGCAGCAGAAAATGCAAACAAGCAGACACCGAGGCAGAAAAGCCACCTCCTTCCCGTGCCACCTCACACTCAGGGGTGACAGCAGGGTGACACCAGCCTGTCCCTCAGCCCCGGGTGGCAGCGATGCTGTGAATGCTGGAGCACACGTGGAGGTGCTGCACGCGAGTGTCGCGTGCTCCGGCATCCACTTCCCCATCAGAGAGGGAAAATATTTCCTGTGCTGGGACTGCTGCTCCAAAGGAGGAGCAAGGGGAGCATTTCAGCCTCCTGCCAGCTCTTGCTAAAGCTGCTGGAGCCAGCAGCTGCTTGCATGGATTGGGAAGTGAGGAATGTGGGAGAGCATCAGTAAGCCAGAGTTACACAAGTCCTGCAGTAATGGCAAATAACAAAGAAAAGACCTAAAGTTGCAGTTCCTGATTTCTCTTTGAGAGTTCAGCAGCACACAAAGAGTAAAAGTTGAGAAATTCAATACTGGAGCTGCTTGTACAGTGCTCAGCATTACACCACAGCAAAAAGGGTTTGGGAAAGAGTGGGACGTGGTTTGGGATGTGTTACACATCCCAGCTCACATCTTTACTCAAATCCCATGGACTAGAACTCTTCACCTCAAGCTTTAAAAGTACCTTGAAAAGCTGAAATTCACATCAGCCCTAAAAGCTCTTATTCACCAAACAGTTGTGGCTCCAGTCACAAAATCCTCTGAGCCACCCTTCCTCCAGTGAAAACAAAACCTTGGCTAATTCAAGTGCAGACTTAAATATTCCAGCCAGATGCCCTTCACTCTGAAGGTATTTGGCAACACTGGCTCAGAGTCTGAGCATGGATTTGTTTGGTTGGAACTTTACTCTCAGCACAACCTCTGAAACATTTGTCCACATGGCTTTAATTGGGGACTTGGACAGGAAAAAAGCTGAGTGCATTTCAGATGTGTTTTCCAGCAGCTTCACTCCCTGCTCCTCCAACTCCAGCAAATGGTGGTGAGAAAGCTGGAGAATGGAAATTGAAACCTTTGAAAGCTGTGTTTAATTCTCTGCTCTACTTCCAGAAAGCAGAATTCTCTTTCGCTTTAAATGCAGGATCTTAAAATTTATGGGTCTGAGATGATTTCTAAAAATGCCAACTCCTTTTGTTAAGTTTCTGAACTTGAATTGCCAGAGCTGATAAAAGTTATCACGAAATGCAAGCTTGTACCTGGAAAAGAAAAGGAGCCTCGGGAGCTCTTGAGCTGGGCTGAATTAAAAATAAAAACCACCAGATTGGTAAAATAAGAGACTTTCCAGCAGGTTGTTCAGAAAAGAGAGCGCCCAGGAGGGATCGTTAAACATCACGACACCACTTTTAGAGACAGGACTGGGAAGGCACCAAAGATCCCATGGGAAGAGATTACCCAGGGATTAGGGGAGCACATAAAGCACAGGGAGCCCACAGGGCTGCAGTAAAACGTGACCCTGTGCAGGGGGCACGACTGGAGCAGCATTACAGGTGCCCTGTGCCCTCCTCCGACCCCAAACCAGGGCCCCACACCAGCTGAGCTGCACTTGTGGGCACAGCAAAACGCGATGCAACAGGACTGGAAGCTGTTGCCAGGTAATTCACACCCAAACACACCTTCCCTTACACAAGCATCCAGCACCGATCAGCACCAACCAAAGAGAAAGAACAGAGAAAGACGCAGATCCATCCCAGTCCCTGCCCTGTGCTGATCCTCATGGCACAAGGCGCCTGGCTTGACAGCCAAAACAACACAAGAAATAACCCGGCTGCTCCAAATCTGCACTGCTTCCATTCAAAACAAGCTTTTAAGCAAGTTCCCCTCGGAGGGGGAAAATAGAGACGGCAACTGAGGCGGAACAAAGCGTTTGCCTGACAGCTCAGCCGAGGGCTGGTTTCGGGCACGGGTGAATTGAGAAACTGAGGCAGCGAGAGGAGGGCAGGTACAGCCAGACACAGATCCCACCCGGCCACGGGATCTCACCACACTTTGCGTGCAGCCCGACCGCTCCTGGGTCCTTCTGGGCATGCAGGGGGGTTGTTATTTACGGGGAGATCACTGATTTGAGAGGTGAGAGCCTGGCACCATCTGGAGGGCTCCTCCAACTCCCCAATGCCTTCCTTCGGCTCGTGGCAGGAGCCCCTGGAGCTCCGGAAGGGCCAAGCCAGGTCCCGCCTGAGGAGCCCATGGGGGCCACCCGCCCCTCAGGGAGCTCCCCCGGCCCTGGGCAGCACCGCCACCACCGCAGCCGCTGCTGGCTCCCACCGCCCCCGGTACCACAGACACCCCCGGGCTGTCCGGGCGAAACCGACCGCTTCGGAAGCTGCGGCGGGGCGGGGGCCTGGTGCGAGAGGAACAGCGCCCTTTCCCGCGGGCCCACGGGACCCCAGGCAGGCCGGGCCCGGAGCGGCCGCAACCGCCCCGGCGGTCCCTCGCGAACGGCCCGGGCTGCGCGGCACAGGGAACGGGGTGCCGGGGGTGCCCGCCCGCGGGTGCCCGCCCCGCGAAGCACAGCCCAGCCCAACCCGACCCAGCTCCCCGTCCCGGCGCCGCTGTCCCGCCGTGCCGCGGTCCCGTCACCGCTCAGCCGCGCCCCCGGCTCCTCACCCCGAGCAGGGCCCGGCGCCGCCGCTCCCGGCCCGCGGTCACGGAACCACCGCGCGTGCGCACCAGAGACCGCCGGGGCCAGCTGAGGGGGCGGGGCCAAAGGGGCGGGGCCACGCGGGGAGGGAGGGACGTGATTGGTGGAGGCGTGAGGGAGAGGAACGGCGAGCGTGAGGCGGGGCGGGAGCGAGGCTGGTAATGAGTGTGATAATGAATATGGTAATTATATGGTAATGAGTGTGATAAAGACTGTGAGTGTGCGGGACCGAGTGTGGAAATGAGTGTGATAATGACTATGGTAATGAGTGTGGTAATGAATATGGTAATAAATATGGTAGTGAGTGTGTGAGAGCGAGTGTAGTAGAGTGATAATAAGTGTGATAATGAATATGGTAAAAAGTGTGCGTGTGCTGAACCGAGTGTGGTAATGAGTGTGATAATGAATATGGTAATGAGCGTGATAAAGAGTGTGAGTGTGCAGGGCAGAGTGTGGTAATGAATGTAATAATAAGTATGATAATGAATATGGTAATGAGTGTGAGTGTTTGGGACTGAGTGTGGTAATGAGCGTGATAATAAGTGCGATAATGAATATGGTAATGAGTGTGATAAAAAGTGTGAGTGTGCAGGACCAAGAGTGGTTATGAATGTGATAATAAGTGTGATAATGAATATGGTAATAAGTGTAATAATGAGTGTGAGGGACCGAGGGTGGTAATGAGTGCGATAATGAGTGTGGTAATGAGTGTGCGATAGTGATAATGAGTGTGTAGGATACTGTGTGATAGTGCAAGTGGCAATGTGTGACAGTGAGTGTGTGACAATGAGCGTGTGTTAGTGACTGTGTGTGAGATAGTGAATGATAATGAGTGTGTGAATGATTGTGTGTCACAGTGAGTGCGAATAGATCATGAAAAGTGATTGTGTAAATGATAGTGACAGTGATAGTGTGTGAGAGAGAGAACTGGTGGTGTGTGTATGTGGGACAGTGGGAGTGTGACAATGTGTGTGGGGGTGTGTGTGACTGTGCACGAGTGTGATATTGTCCATGTGAGTGTGATACCATCCGTGTGAGTGTGAGCATGGGTAGTACTGGGGGGTGAGACATTACTGCTCCTCCATCACCACCCTTGCAAGATGTGTGTGTGTTTATTTAGGAATTCCTTTGATCCTGGAGCATCTTGGAGGTGCTGCATCACTTACTCATGCTCTCTTCGAGGCTGGTCAGACCCCACCTGGGTTTTTCCCTTTCCTGGGACCCCCACCAACACCTCAGCAGCAGTAATTAGAGAACCCCAGAACCAGAGAATCATTTAGGCTGAAAAAGCCCCTTAAGATCACCATAATTCCTTCTGAACCAGGAAATGTTCACCAGCCCTTATCAAATGACTTGAAAACTCCCTGGACTTTATACCCAGCAGCACTGATTCACCCAGGCCATGATACACCTGCCTCAAAAGTTTTATAAAATAAAGGAAATTGTGTTTGGAGTCAGTAGTCACAGAAAAAAAAAAAACCCAACAACAACAAAAACGCGCACACACAAAAAAACAACAATAAACCCCCCCCCAAAAACCCAAACAAACAAAGCATATAGAAGCACTTTATACAGTAGGAATGGAGGGATATTATAAAGCTCTTCTTCCAGGGTTAAACATGTGAGACTCATCTTTACAGAGCCTGGATAAAGTTGTTTTTCATCCCAAAATGTGCAGTGAAACCCCTCTGGAGCTGCCTCCCCCCACAGCTCAGCCTGGTATGCAAATGCCCATGGATTTCTCTGCTCCAGGATGGATGAGACTGTCACATTCCTGAGTTCAAGATACTCACAAAGTACTAATAATTGCCAGAAGTGATTGATAGCCTGCTTGTAATGTGTCTGCTTGAGCAATAAGCTTCACATTTACAACTCAGGTGCTTGGGATCCCTGTCTCCTGTGGCTGTAATTAGAAACTGGAGAGCAATCCAGAGGGGTTTTTCTTCCCTGAAAAATAGATAGGAATGCTTTTCCAGAAAAATAGATAGGAATGCTTCATAAAGCTGTGCTGGGAGCAGACTCTGTGATCCATGTTGTTGCACTGGTGTGAGATATCCTGTGATCCTAAATAGGAAAAGGTTTCAGGGAGATTTGAGGATGGTGAAGAAGGGTTTCTATTGAGCCTTGCAGACCTCCATGGCATGGCTGGGAGATAAAGGGATGCTCCCAGTGAGGAGCCCAGGCTGGTGAGGGATGTTGGGCGAGGTTCAGGGTGATGCTCTGGGGCTGAAGGTGCTGCTGATAAGGGCTGCAGGGTGGGGCAGAGCTGAGGTGAATTGGGTGCAGCTCCTGGCTGGAGGGAAGAGATAAAGCAGCCAGGTGGTGGCTGAACTGTGGGAAGAGTCTTAAATTGCATTGGGTTTATTTAATTTTTTATTTTTGAGCAGGGATCATGATCTGATTTTGCATCAGGGTCCCTGGAGGGTTTTGCCAGGCACAGTGAGTGGCTGAGGTGCCTCAGCTCAGCAGTGCAAGTGCATGGCTGGTCCTCAGTCTCCCTTTTCTCACACCTCTCCATCACTTATCCTGTGATAAGTGATTCCACGATGACCCAACACTCTGGAAGGGGTTAACAGAGCCATGGGCAACATGAATGAGGGGTCTGGTGACCAGCTGAGCCTATCAGACACCATTGCACAACCTCCTCCAGCTATGTGAGGGTGGCTGTAAAGATCCTCAATAATCCCCAAGTCTAAAAGCTGAACCTCAGTGTCCTGCTGCCCCTAAGGACCCTGTGAAAACAGGGATGCAGACCTCAAAATCCTCACTGCCTGCAAAAATATTTTATGTTTTACGTGATTTTTACCTTAATGATCCCCAGGTTTTTACATAGTCCCTCATGTTTTGGGGGTGGTTTTTTTGGGGAGGGGTTTCAGGTTTTTTTTTTGGTTTTTTTTCAGCTGGACCCCTTTCTCCCCGTGCTGTTCTTCCCCACACCCTTCTCTGCATGCTCCCCAAATCAGCATGCAAAGCACTGAGTCCTCCATCGAGCCATCACCTCCTGTCAGATCCATCCACCCTCTGGGGTAACCAGCCAAATATTTGCCTTCCCCCTGCTCCTTTCCTTGCAGTGCTGCTGGAAGGCTGCTGAATTAATTTCTCCGTGGCTGCTCCCTCTCACAGGGTTTTGGCTCGAGGTCCTACATTAATGTCTACAAACCCTGGTGCTCGAGGCTCTGTTAAATTGCCAGGCTTAGCCCGGTGCTCCAGGGAATGGCCTGGCCACTTAGGAAACTGCCTGTCCAAGCTCTGCTGGGATTGCTGCAGCACTTGCAATTCACAGCCCACTCGATTTCACATTAATTTCCCTGAGCAGACAAACCCAAAGTGACAGGAATTAGGAAGAAATTCCTCTGCAGGCAAAGGATAATAGGTGAAATTTCGTTTCATTTTCCTCTGCAGCAGCTGCTGCTGGTCCCTGCCAGGGGCCAGTGAGACACAGCAGGGATGGATCTGATGTGGGCCAGATCCTCCTCCAGCTGCTGGGGGACTGTGATGGTGCTCACAGGGGTTCCTGGATGAGGGAAGAGATGAGAATCTCACTCCATGTTTCAGGAGGCTTGATTGATTATTTTATGATATATATTACATTAAAACTATACTAAAAGAATAGGAGAAAAGGTTTCATCAGAAGGCTGGCTAAGAATAGAAAAAGAAAGAACGATAACAAAAGTTTCTGTCTCAGACAGAGAGTCCAAGCCAGCTGACTGTGATTGGCCATTAATTAGAAACAACTCTATGAGACCAATCCCAGATGCACCTGTTGCATTCCACAGCAGCAGATAACCATTGTTTACAGTTTGTTCCTGAGGCCTCTTAGCTTCTCAGGAGGAAAAATCCTAAGGAAAGGATTTTCCATAAAACATGTCTGTGACAGGTGACCTTGCTGTCCAAGCCCTGGGATTTACCTGCTCAGAGGGACATGTTCTTCATCTCTGCTTGTACTGGGAGATGCCCCACGAGCTCAGCTCAGCTCTCTGTGTTCCACTGCCTGCCTTCTCTGGGGAAATCACAGAATCTTGAACAGTTTACGTTGAAAGGGACTAGCCCGGGTTGTTGCTATGGGCAGGGACATTTCCATCATCACAGGCTCCTCCAAGCCCCACCCAAGCTGACCCTGAGCACTTCCAGCATCCATATCTTCCCTGGGCAACCTGTGCCAGGGCCTCACCACACTCATCATAAAACATTCTTTCCTTATGCCAATCCTAAATTTACCATTCTCATTTGGAGCCCCAGCCCCTTCTCCCATCATCCTGACCCCAATTAAAACGCTCTTTCTATCCCTGTCTTTGCTAAATCCAGCTGGGAAATTCTGGAGCTGAGTCCTCTGGGTTGTGTTCCTGTCTCACCTGCTCTGGCCACACTCACCTCGCCATTAACGCTAATTAGGGGCAGAACTCATCCCATTCTGCCTCCTGCCTGCTTTTCCCAGCGGAGATTTCCTCTCCTTTCCCGAATCCCAGCCTCTCCCTGCTGCTGCGTGCCACCTAGTGCACACTGAGCCTCGCAGCAGCCACCAGGGCCGGCTTTCCATCCATCCATCCCTCCCGAGCTTTCCTGCAGCTAAACCGAGACATAAACTCCAAGGAATTTAGAGATTTTAGAGGATGTCCGGGTACCTTTTTCTGGGCAGCAGGAGCCCAAAAAAGGGCACCTGTTAACAGAGGATTTACCCTTAAAAGCAATAGCCTGTTGAATATTCATACATCTCATATGTGATGCATAAATTCCATTCAAACACAGGATTCTGTCTGGTCAGTGTCAACTTCTTCTTCTGAATCTTGACAGTGTCTTCAGAGATGAGCAAGGCAGTAAAAAATTAGTTTCTTCTGATAATGGAGCAATAAATTAATTTTCTCTGAAAGATTTAGGTGTCCTGTGGCTGCTATCTTGGTGCAAGTTCTTTCTTTAGAAAAAGTATCCTACATAGCATAGTTTGTATTTTAGCATTATGTTATAACCTAAAACTATATTTAACACACTACTTAAGAGAATTAACACAGCATTACTTTCTAACATAACACATCTAATATTCATTTTAAGATTTGTGAAAAGCCAATCATAAAATGTGCATTTTCACACATATATATGGCTATAAGATATACATATACATAGGATCCTGCTGCCAGGTGATGTAGGGGGATAGAATATAAGAAAATAAAGATGGTGCAGAAAGTAATCTTACCCCTAAGGAGCTGCAGCTGGGCCAATGATCAAAGATTAGGAGCAGGCCTGACTTGAACAGGCCACAGCTGTAATTAATGAGAAGAAGATGCTATAAAAAAGTGGGGTGGTGTTGGGAAGGGAACTGGGGTTAATTTGCTGCTTTGTGAAGAAGAAAGTGTCAGTGCTCTGAAGAGAAAATAGAAAAGAAGAGAGAAAATATCAAGGAGGTATGAGACTTTTGTGATAAGGAGACAGCAGTATGGAACCCCTGCAACAAGATGGCAACAAGGTGAGGTTTCATCCTCAGAAGTGATGGCAGAAAGAAAAATGCGGTTCCAGACACACCCTAAAGCTCATGGTTCACATTGAGTGCCTTTGGTGACAGAGAGGACCCAGCTCCCTCTTTGCCACCCTGATGTGATCTGTTCCTGCCCTCCCCAGCCCTGGATGGAGGCTGGAGCCCAGGGCTTGGGGCTGCTTCCCTCTGGAGAGCAGAGCCTCCTGTCAGCACCGTGTCCTTGGGCTGCTCCTTCCCACCTGCCCCAGGTGCTTTCTGCAGGAAGCAGAACAGATTAGGGAGGAACAAAGGTGATTTTGTCCCAGGAGGGGATGGGTACCTCTCCCTGAGCTCAGTTTGCTGCAGCCAGAGCGATGCTGATCCTCCCTAGGGGCTTCCAGAGATGCTCTTTTCTCAGCCCTGCTTTTCCTTCAGTGCTTATAAACTGCCAGAAAACACCTTAAAATTAGCTCGTGGTTCCCAAATAGCACAGGGGTGTGCTAGGAGCACAGCTCCATCAAGGCAGGGCTTGATGTCAGGACAGGGAACCAAAATGGTATTTTTACAGAAAGATTTGCATCTTTTCCTTCTTCAAAGGCTGCAGGACGCAGGCTGGTTTGGGTCTGGGAGCTGCCAGGACCCCACAGTGCAGGGTCCCATCCCTGGCTGTGTCCTGGAGCAGCAGAGGAAGGAGGGGAGGCTCCATCCTGCTGTAAATGCAGCATTTTTGGTGCCAGTGCTCCCAAAAGTGAAAGCAGCAGCAGGAGCCCCCTAAATACCCAGTGATTTAGCTCAGCAAGGGAATCCTGTCGCTCTTTATGAACCAGCTAATGGCTTGAAACAGCAACTGGTGTTCTCAGCCCTGTGTTTCCCTCCTGGCAGCAAGAAAACGCCTTTTGTTTCGGCTTAGGGCTTTTTCATATGGCACCAGGCCCTTCTTTACATCCCAAACGCGTTCCTGGCCATGGTATAGCCTGGACAAATGAGTCCATCTCTTTTCTCTGTATTTTCCCAACTAATTGAAAAGGGAAATCACTTTGGAGTTTTGGTTTTTGTGTTTTTTTTTTTTTTTTTTTTTTTTTTTTCTGGAGGCCTTGTGTTTTCTGTAGTTTCATGGCCACTTATTTTCTCCAGTTTCTACCCATGGCCAGGCTGCTGCCAGAAGAGAGGTCTGCTGGAGATGCCACCACTGCCATAGGAAGCTGCTGGTGGCACGTGGCAGCTGCTGAGTGGATGTGGGGATGGCCCTGAGTCCTCCAGAAGCTTCTCTCCCATGAGCATCGCTGGAGTGTCCTTGTCTGACTGGGCAGCAGGACCATCAGGAAAAGCACAAAAAGAGCTTCTCTTTTTTTTTTTTTTTTTTTTTTCCTCCCTGGCACACAAGAGAACAGCCTTGCTGTCCTGTGGAATTTTCTAATTAGCCTTTCTTATGTTGTGGCTGCTCCTCGAATAAGGCTGGCTGTGTTTTCTTTTCCTCAGAGCAGCGTAATCCCCCAGCCTGACACTGCCAAGCTGCTCAAAGCACACGCAGGAACGTGGAAAAAGGCTGAGATGCTGCCCCAATGCCCACAGAAATCCTGGATGGGGTGGAGAGCATCCTATTCATGTCCACACTTTGCTCCTGGTCTGCAAAACCTGGCTGTGGATTGATGATTCCCAGTCCATGGGCCCTGGCAGACAGCCAGAATTGTGTGGGGTTTGTCAAAGTTTAAGCAAAACAGACTTAAAAGGCACCTTTGAAACTTGTGCTCATGATCTGGTTAATTAGAACTTTGCTGCTACTGGGAAATAAAAGTGCCTAATTGCTAATTACTGAATCCCTGCAATAAAGGAACAGTTGGCCACAGTTGCAGCCAGAGCTGGCTTTGTGCAGAGCTAAAATACAAAACTCAGACTTTTTAGGGCATTTAGATGTCTGGGCTTTGCATAGGAGCAAGTGAAAAATCCAGCAGCAAGACCCACAAGGCAAATTCTGCCCCCTGTGAGAACCAGGGCAGGAATCCTGTGGCTCATAAAATCAATTTGCTCAAAGCCAAAAGCACATCAGGCTCCGAAAATTGCTGGGGAATTTAAAAATTCATAATGTTGGGAAATCCAGTATGTTTGGAGGTTCCTTTTCTGGGGTCTTCAAGGCTGCTGAGGTCCGTGAGTTTCACATTATCTGACTTTTACTTGCAATGATGGTGAAAATGGTTTAAAGGCTGCAATAGTTAAAAATTCTTAAATATACACAATTATTTTTAAAATAAAAAATTAAATACAAATTTTTAAAAATATAAAATTTTAAATTATTTTAAATTATTTTAATTTTTATTATTTAAAAAATATTTCTAAATTTTAAAAATAAAAAATTAAATAGTTAAAAATGATATAAAATTTAAAATTCTTTTAAATTTTATATTATTTAAAAATTATTTTTAAAATTTAAAATAATATTAAAATTTTAAAATGAAAAAATTAAATAAAAATTAAATAAAATTAAATAAAAAAATTAAATAATCTCTTTAAAATGAAGAGATGCCATGGTCAGGAGCAGAAGAAGACAACATGAGTGTGTGGAGCAGAAGGTGGTGGAGGTGGATGGGGAAGGTTTCCAGCCACAGGGCATCCCTCACCACAGGCTGAGAGCACCGGGATAGGTCAGGTCCTCAGCAGAGATGCCTTGGATGGTCAGACAGGAAAAAATCCCCTGAAAAGAGACCTCTAAAGGTAATTTCTTGCCTAGGAACAGACCATGTTTTGCCCAAGCAACAGGTGCCCAGGCGGGGAAGGAGTCAGAGCCATCCCCTCCTGCTGCACCCCAGTGCTGGCTCAGGCACAGGAGGATTCCCAGCCAGGCGCTTATTGCTGCCTTCCTCTCCAGGTGGGCACTCACACAGCCCAGGAGGGAGGTGGGAAGGAGCTGAAAAGCCCAAATCCTCTGAAAAAGCTTCTTCCTTCCCCTTGAGGCTCTGCCAGCACCCAATTTAAGGATGTGTCCCTGCCTGCCTCCCTGAAACCCGAGCCATTCCCTCCCCGCCATGTCTCCTTAGCGCTCTTCCCTCTCTTTCTGCTTCTTCCTCCTCCTCTTCTCCCTGCACCTTCTCTTTCTGCTTTGCTTTGGGGATGATCTGTCCCAGGATGGGTTGCAGGGCTGCCATCCTGCTGTAACCCAGCAGCAGCCCCAGAACTGCCAAGGGATGACAGGCTGGAGCTGTTCCGTTGATGGATGAAATCCATTTTCTTCCCCCTTTTTAATTTTTTTTAAATTTACTAAGCAAGATCTCACCTAAAGAAAAAAAAAAATCCTACCTTATCCCCATCCCATCTTACCAGGAATATTAATTTCAGTCGTTACTTTTGAAGATTTTATAGCTAACTAGCCAGCTCCTTTGTTTATTTCAAAAGAGGACAGATATTTCTGGGATTTGATACACCCATCCTTATACTGGAGAGAAAATACCAAACAGGTATGTGGATTTATGATGCTTTTTTTTTTTTTTTAGGTCAGGGTGGTAATTACAAATAATGATCTGGCAGGGCGGTGGCAGCTGAAAAACTGATTTCTCCTGAAGTTGTTTGAATAGTCAAAAAGTGGAAGAAGTGATAAACAGAGAATTAGGGTTCACTCCAGCTGTGGCCAAGGGGACAAAAAAGGATGAAAGGACCTGTGGGGTCCTGTTAACAGGTGGGAGGAGGTTTTCACTGAGGGCAGAGGGCTGGCTGGGCACAGGGTGTTTGCTGTGCTGTGTTATTTGGGGTGAAAGCAGAGATATTTTCTGTGCCCCAGGTTAAAGCCCTGATCCTCCCCTGTGGGTTTTGTTCCATCCCTAGTGGTACCATCCCTTGTGCAGCATGGGGCTGATGGAGGATTTGCTGCTTTTCCAGCAGGTTTATGGTGAGGGGTGGCTTCACAGGACACCTGACAGCCTGAAAACCTTGGTGTGAAGGGATTTCCATAAACTCACATTGAGAAGCTCTTTAAATCATAACTCTTCAAATCATAGAATCATCACAAAATTATAGAAAATTTTGGGTTGGAAGGGACCTTAAAGCTCATTCCATTCCACCCTCCTGCCATGGGCAGGACATCTTACACTATCCCAGGTTTCTCCAAACCCCATCCAACCTGGCCTTGGGCACTTCCAGGGATGGAGCAGCCACAGCTGCTCTGAGTGATGTTAGAAGGGATGCTGGGTTTTGCTACAGTGCCATAACAACTAATTAAGGCTTAAAATCAGATTTTAATCTGAAAGAGTCCAAACACTGCCGGGTTTAAGGAAGGAGCTTCAATTTTCAGCTGAATCTTGAGCATTGGGGATGCGGGTCGAGAAGCAGCTGGAAAAGCACAGATGGAGATGGAAAATTGGGTTTTCCCTCTCGGGGGTCAGCCGTGGCACAGCACGGCAGTGGTTAATGCCCGCTGCCACCCTGCGAGGCAGCAGGAACGCGCTGGCTCTGTCACAAGAGTGGCCGGCGATGACAAGGTCCCTGCGGGCAGGACGCGCTCGGGGCTCGGCCGGGCCGGGGCCATCTGTCAGCCCTGCCCTGCTGGAGAGAGGGGAGCGCCCGAGGCACAAAAGGCGACATTATTCGGTGCTGCAGGAGGGATGAATGGAGTATTGAAAGCCACCACCTCAGCCAGTGGATTGGTTTTCAGCCCCCATCACTGAGCTTGTCTGTCTCCTCCAGAGGCTTGGGCAGCAGGAGCCGGGCAGAGATCAGGGAGATGGAGCAGGGCTGTGTCCCACCTAAACGAGCTCCTTCCTGCACCTCCATCACCTCTTGCTGGTGCCCAGAAAACCCTTTGGTCCACTATCATCTCACCCTGGTGAAGGCAATGAGGTCCAGACCTTGGTCTGGAGGCTCTGGAGCCCCCCAGTGTTGTGGTGTATGCAGGGGTCCCAGGATGAGGGAAGAGATGAGAATCTTGACTCCATGTTTCAGAAGACTGATTTATTATGATATATATTATATAAAAAGAAAATGATATATTAATAGTATATGGTGAAGGAAACGAGGTCCAAGCCTTGGTCTGGATGCTCTGGAGCCCCCCAGTGTGGTGGTGTTCACAGAGATGAGGGAAGAGATGAGAATCTTGACTCCATGTTTCAGAAGGCTGATTTATTATTTTATTATATATATCATATTAAAAGAAAATGATATATTAAAACTATACTAAAAGAATAGGAGAAAGGATTTCATCAAAAGGCTTGAAAGGAAAGGAAGGAATGATGATAAAATCTTGTGACTGCTCACAGCCTTGACGCAGGTGGCTGTCATTGGTCATCAAATAAAAACAATTTCACATGCTGGGTAAACAATTCTCCAAAGCAGCAAAACATGGAGAAGCTGAAGCTTCTCAGGAGAAAAGGTCTTAGCAAAAGGATTTTTCATAAAATATGTCAGTGACACCCCAGCCCATGGTGTGGAGGGACCTTGGCTGGGTGGACACCAGCACACGGTCCCACCTGGGAGCTCTTCTCAAGAGCAAGAAGCTAGAAGCTGGATGAGGGGTTTCCATGGGAAGGAAGGGTTAGCCACTGATTTCAATGTGGATTTCAATGACCTTTCCTGAGTTTCTGAGCACCAGCAGATGCCTGCAGTGGCAGCAGTTGTTGTGCATCCCTCCAGGAGCTGGTGTGCCCAGTGTGGACTGCAAGGATTAATTTTGGGGCTTGGCTGAGCTTTATTGTAAATCAAAGGGGGCTCCAATGAGGTGAGAGAGAATGATGCATCTGATTCCTTGGGTATCAGAAGGCTAATTAATCACTTTATTATAGTATACTATATATGTTTAATCTAAACTGAATCTGCACACAACTGCTCTGAATCTCATGACTGTCACCCAACAGTCCTCACACACACACACACACACACGATAGGCCAAGGAAACAAAACATCATCACTTTGGATAAACAATCTCCATATTGCATTCTACTTTTGCACAAACACAGGCACAGCAAGCGATAAGAATTGCGTTTTCCCTCTCTCTGAGGTTCAGAGAATGTGGATCTCAGAAATCTTTGGGAAGAATTGTGCCTTGCTTTTCTCTGTGAAGAGAAAGGTGGCAACAGAGCTGAGCCTGATAGCCCAGCATTGGAGCAGGTGTGCAGGAGCATCCTCCCAGTGGTGGGAGCATCCTCAGGATGGCAGAGCATCCTCCCAGTGGTGGGAGCATCCTCAGGATGGCAGAGCATCCTCCCAGTGGTGGGAGCATCCTCAGGATGGCACTGCTCCCCCAGCCACGCTGCCCCCAGCTGGGAGAGCAGGGATGCGGGTCTGGGATCCCAGAGGAGTCCTGGACCAGCACCCATCCCCCTCCCCAAGAGTCTTCGAGTGAGACAGAGCTGGAAATCCACCCCTTGGCAGTGAGCAGTAAACGAGGGGGAAATAGAATCTTACGATACTGAATCTCTTCCTCATTTTCTGCTGACATTCCCTGTTGCTGAGTATCTCCCAGGCGGGGGAATACAGCCCTTCAGCTTCATCTTGCCACTCAAAAACAATTTGCTTGTTCTCACTTAATCCAGATTTTCGTGTGTCTTCTGGTCACTGCTCCTGGAAATGCTGAGGAGTGACATGTTCACAGGTCCTGCATAGCCCTTGGTGACCACAGGCTCTGCAGGCCACCACCACTAACTCTGCTGTCTGCATGTTTCAGGGAGGTGTCCTCTGGAAATTCGCCTGCAGGAGGGGCTGACAGCAGCAATGACGCTCGGTCCCTGTCCGGACACCGAGGTGCTGCCTCTCTCCTTGATGCCAGCCACGCTCCTCATCCTCCTCATCCTCAGCCCCACCGGTGAGCTCCTGCCTGGGGCGGTGGGAGGGGGTTTAAGCACTGTGATCCCTCTCCATCAGATTTGTGGGCAGATTTTCTCCAGGTGCAGGATTGTTGTGGTGTCGCCTACAGTGCTGAGTGTGCACAGGGATGGGGGAGCAAGTTCAGCTCTCATGTCCCACCGTGACCTGGCTGTGATGGCAGGCCCAGCGTGCAGGGCAGGTGCTGCCAGCGCTGGTGACAGAGCAGTTCTGGGCTCTGGAGCAGGCAGCACCATGGGGAGATGCTGATGGCCAAGGGATGCTCCTGAAGTTGCTGCCCAGGACTTAGGGACCTGTCCTGCCAAGGAAAGGGGTGGAATGAGCACCCATCCTGTGACAGTGTTCCCAGGGGTCTCAGGTTCAGGGAAGAGATGAGGATCTGACTCCATGTTTCAGAAGGCTTGATTTATTATTTTATGATATATATTACATTAAAACTATACTAAAAGAATAGAAGAAAGGATTTCCTTTTCAGAAGGCTGGCTAAGAATAGAATAGCAAAGAATGATAACAAAGGCTCTGTCTCGGACTCTCTGTCCGAGCCAACAGGGCTGTGATTGGCATTAATTAGAAACATCTAACATGAGACCAATCACAGATGCACCTGTTGCATTCCACAGCAGCAGATAATCAATGTTTACATTTTGTTCCTGAGGCCTCTCAGGAGGAAAAATCCTAAGGAAAGGATTTTTCATAAAAGATGTCTATGACACCCATCCCCTGAGAACAAGGGGCTCTGCTCACTCCTGGCAGGCACTGTGCAGCCAGGAAGCTTTTCAATAGACCTGGGAAAAGCCATTCCTGCTCTGGAAGGCGGGTCCACACCAGTGCTGGGGCAGCGAGGTGATCCCAGTGTGACTCTGTCCATGTCATTACAGCGGGGAACGCACTCCTGCCTCAACAAACCCACCAAGGCACAGCCAGCGGGAAAACTGGGGATTCAGATGTGCTCAGACATCCTAATTGAGTTAAATCGGGTTTTACCTTCCCACCCCCTCTGCTGGTGCTTCCCTTCCCCCTCAGGTGCTGTGGCAGCATCCGCGCTCACACTCTGGTGTGGGGACCCTGGTGGCTCTGTCCCTGTCCCCTGCATCGCCTGGCTTTCCTCGTTCTCCTCCTTGATGGGCACGGATTAGTCGCTAATGAAGGGCCATTTGTCCTCCCGTTTGGTGTTTTTGTTTACTGGAGCAGTTTCCCTTTTTCTTTTGGCTTTGTGAAGCTGGATCAGAGAAACATGGAGGGCTCCATCTCTCCTCAAAAAGACAGCCCCTTATTATTGTAGACACACCAGACATATTCTTTTCAGATCTTTCCTGACTTTGCTGGAGGATGCTCTTAAATGAATATTTCAGAGCTTTGATTTTGACTCAAAGGGAGATGAATATTTATCAATGTCCTTTTTATCCATTGCTTTCTTGGCACTGGAGTGGACTAGGTGTTAAAAATCAATACAAGCTAGGATCAAACACTCTTCCTAGAAACCCCCACATCTCCCCACTTTTGGTGAGCTGAATTACCTCTACCCTGTTGTCCAGCCCATGGGGCTGCTCTATCCTCCCCTGTCCTCTCTGCTGCCGTGGTCTCACCTGTTTAATCCCCAATTCTTGCTGGAATCACAGCATCCCTTTCCATGCCTGCTCCAGCTGGGTAGGGCAGGAGCACTGACCACGCTGGGGCTCCCTGGCTGCTGATGTTCACCCCAGCATCCCTGTTAAGTCATGGATACAGCCAGACATTTGTCTTGTTCTCCTTTTTCCTGGGGTTTCTAGGTCTTTCTTTGACAGCCCTCATTTCTGGCTGACTTAATGGTCTCCCAGGTAACATCCTAGCAAGGAAAAGGGAAGTGGGTTCATTTTCTCCACTGTCCCCCCAGCTCACACTGCTTCTCACAGTGGTGACATCCACCCCCAGAGCAGCAGGGATTGACCTCCATGTCACTATAGGACGCAAAAGAGCACACCGCTGTTCTCAAGGTGAAGAAAAAGGGAAGTTTATTTTCTGACTCCAACATTTATAGTGTTCCAAGAGGGACAGTGGATTGGAGGGTGACAGTGCCACCTCTCCAATGACACTGGACAAACCAACAGCCCATCAACTTTCTCCGCCTCCATAAAGGAATGCAAAACAATGAGTTATTTACAGAAAGCGTGTGAGAAAGTTTACTACAAGAATGTCAACATCAGAAGGCTTGGAAAATCTTAAAAAACCAGGGTGACACTCCACGTCTCTGCTGGTGGGCTGAGAGTGAGGCAGGACAGGGCTGGTCTGAGGCAGAGGGAGGAAAAGAGGCCACAGAGGCACCAGAGGTGTTGATCAGCCCTTGGGTGCTGTAATCAGCATGGAGGCACCACAGGATCATGGAATGGTTTGGGTTGGAAGCGACCTTAAAATTTATCTCATTCCATACCCCCCATCTCTGACGGTGTTCACAGGGGTTCTTGGATGAGGGAAGAGATGAGCATCTGACTCCATGTTTCAGAAGGCTTGATTTATTATTTTATTATATATATTACATTAAAATTATACTAAAAGAATAGAAGAAAAGGTTTCATCAGAAGGCTTCCATCAGGAGATCTCCACTGGGTTTCTCAAGCTGGGCAGGGTTGATTTTCCTTGTTCCCATCTCACCACCCAAGTTTTCCACGGGGGTGATGGGGCAGGGGGATGCAGGAGCTGCCCAGGGCCAACAGCAAGGCAGCAATGGGGCCAGGGGTGGACAAAAAGGTCCCCAAGACCTGGCCCAAGACAGGAGTGGCTTCTGCTGGTCACTGGGCTCATTAGGGTCACACATGTCACCTTGTGCTTCACATCCCACCAGAGTCACAGTCACTCACGTGCCTCAGTTTCCCCACCCATGGAGTAGAGGAAGTGATGCCCTGGGGAAGAGTGTTCATTTTTCCCCTATAAACTCCAGGACTTTGCAGGAAAGGGAAGGATCCAAGGGCTGCTGGGTCCTGCCAGTCCCCACCACCCTTCCATCCCATCCCTGCTGCCATCACTCTCCAAGCTGCACCTCCTCCTCCCTGGGAAGAGCTGATCCCTCCTTTTCTCCCTTGCAGGCACCACTCCCTTGCAGTCTGAGCCTGAGATGTTGCCATTCCCAGGTGAGATTCTTCTCTGAAAGTCGCTTTTCTCCAGGAAGTTTTGTAGTTGAAAAATGCACTTTTTAGGTAAAAGAAGGGATTTGGGGAATTTAAAAAAAGAAAGATATTGGTTTGGAACAAAAAGCAGCAAGAAAAAGCTAAACTTCTTTTACAGAAAAAAAATAAAGATTCTTTATTATCCCTATTCTGCTCATTATCCTGAGAGGAGATTTTTTCTACCTCCTGCTGAGTCTCTGTCCCTGTGCCATGTATCACAGACAAGTAAATAATTCCCTTGATGTGGTGGACCCTGGTACTTCGATGCCTGCTCCCCATCACCAGCAGCCTGAGAGATCATCTCCATCCATCCCACCAGCTCTGGAAGCATTCATTGAGGCTAATAAGAATTTGCTAATTGCATCTTGTCACCTATTTAAGTCAAGATGTGGTGCCACATGTCTGCTTTTTCCTTCACCCTTGGGTTTTTGCCCATTAGCAGGGGAGATGATGGGAGCACCAAAGAGCCACAGAATGGTTTGGGTTGGAAGGGACCTTAAAAACCATCTCACTCTACCCTGCCATGGGCAGGAAGACCTTCCACGAGGCCAGGCTGTCCAAAGCCCCATCCAACCTGGCCTTGGTGATGGTGCATCTCGTTCCTGGGCTGAGATGTGCTGTGTCTGCACAGCCACTGCTGCCAGCAGATGGAGGGGAGCCCATGTCCCACCAGCAGGGCAGCACCAAGCCAACAACTGCCTCGTGTAGGGGGATAGAAAATAAGAAAATAAAGATAGTGTAGAAAGTAATCTCATCCCTAAGGAGTTGCAGCTGGGCCAATTATCAAAGATTAGGAACAAGCCTGACTTTAAGAGGCCACAGCTGTGACCAGTGAGAAGATGCTATAAAAGAGTGGGGTGGCTGGTTGGGAAGGAAACTGGAGTCAGTTGGCTGCTTTGTGAAGAACAGGGTCAGTGCTCTGGGGAGAAACACCAAGAAGGTATGAAACTTCTGTGATAAGGAGACAACAGTATGGAACCCCTGCAACAAGATGACAACAGCCTTGTGCCCCAGAGAAGGGGCAGGAGATTGACGTAGAGATTTTCCTTAGAGGTTTTCTCTAAGGGGCAGGAGTTTGATGTAGATTTGCTGCCCATGGCCTGCTGAGGGAGCTCTGTGTTGCCATCCTCCCAGAGATCTGGCTCTCCAGCGGGCCCAGCTGGACACCCTCATGATTTTCTCTACGGAGTTTGGTGTAGATTTGCTGCCCATGCCTGCTGAGGGAGCTTTCTGTTGCCATCCTCCCAGAGATCTGCCTCTCCAGTGGGCCCAGCCAGCTGGAGACCCTCATGATTTTCTCTACGGAGTTTGGTGTAGATTTGCTGCCCATGGCCTGCTGAGGGAGCTTTCTGTTGCCATCCTCCCAGAGATCCGCCTCTCCAGCAGGCCCAGCTGGCTGGAGATCCTCATGATTTTCTCTAAGGAGCAGGAGTTTGATGTAGATTTGCTGCCCATGGCCTGCTGAGGGAGATCTGTGTTGCCCTCCTTGCAGAGATCCGCCTCTCCAACGGGCCCAGCCGCTGCCAGGGCCGCCTGGAGATCCTCTACAACGGCTCCTGGGGCACCGTGTGTGACGACGACTGGGACATGGTGGATGCCAACGTGGTGTGTCGCCAGCTGGGCTGTGGCCATGCCATCACCCTGCCCGCTGCCATGACCTTCGGCCAGGGCACCGGGCCCATCTTCCTGGACAACGTGGACTGCAAGGGCTCGGAGGCGGCCCTGAGCGAGTGCTGGAGCCATGGCTGGGGCATCCACAACTGCTACCACTATGAGGATGTGGCTGTGGTGTGCAATGGTAATGAGGGTGGGTTCCTCGGGGGACAGGAGAGCATGGGATTACTGTGGAGGGCAAGACTTGGGGGTTGCAGTGGGGTTGGTGGAGCTCAAGAGTCTTATCTCAGAGCCTGACCTGGGTCAGACAAACATCTTCTGCATTCTCCTCTCACCCATTTCCTCAATCCAGGTCACTTCCCAGCTCCACAGGCTGGTGCTCCATAAGGTGACCAGCCTGTTTGGTGTTCCTTGTCACTCCCAGATCAGGGACTTTGTGCCCTCTCCAGCACAATCCCTGGGGAAAGAGCACATGCCCACCCACGCTCCTGCCTCTGAGTCAATTGCTGCCCAACTGCTCTTTCCCCTTTTGACTCTGCCTTGGTGGAGCCCAAGAGTCTTAGAGCCTGGTTCTCTGACCTGGGTCAGCCAAATGTCTTCTGCCTTCTCCTCTCATTCCTCTGCTCAATCCAGGTCACCTCCCAGCTCCATAAGGTGACCAGCCTGCTTTGTGTTCCTTGTCACTCCCAGATCAGGGACTTTGCATGATCCCTGGGGAAGGAGCACATGCCCACCCACGCTCCTGCCTCTGAGTCAGTTGCTGCCCAACTGCTCTTTCCCCTTTTGACTTGTGTTTCTTTAAACTGCTGAGCTTTTCAGTAGGAGATGTTCCTAAAGGTGAGAAAAGCAGTGGAAAGTGTTTGAACTTGGCAAGCAAAAGTGGGACGGCTCTGTGAGGACCCTTATGTACCCCACGCACGTTCCACCCTCGCTGTGCAAGGTTTGCTCATCAGCCAGGCACCAGTGAGCTGTGAAAGGGAGGCTCTGCAGACCTGGAGCAGCTGTTCTGTGAATCCCCACGTCCTGCAGAAGCAGGGCTTGGAAAAGGAGGGATGGAAAGGCAGGGGGATGCTGGGTTGGTGGTGGGTTGTACTGACAGCAACCAGAGAACAGAAGTTGTGGATCAAGCAGGAAACTAAATCATGGCTTTGTTGGAGAGGAGAGGTGGAAGGAGTGAGAAAGGAGGTGGGGAGCTGGGTCTGAGGGCAGAATAAAGGCTGGAGGCATTGGCAGAGAGCTCTGGTGCAGCTGCAAACCTCTCTATTTTCAGCTGGGGCTGGTTTGGTACAGACCCTCCTGGAGCAGCAGGGTGGGAGGGATCCCTCCCTCTCCCAGGTGGAGCAGCAGCAGGTGCCACCTCTCTGCTTCCCTTTGCAGAGTTCTCACCCACGCAAGTCAGCGAAGGACCGACCACCAGGACCCTCACAGCCTCGGTACAGGACGGGGAAAGTAAGCTGCTCAGCCTGCAGGGGGACATCCTGTCACCTGCTGTCCCTCTTGAAGCCTCTCTGAGCTGCAGAACCCCAAACCCCATCATTGTACTGTCCATGGCCACATCCTATCCCAGAAATTCCCAAGCTTCCCAAGCCCCATTGCTCTAAAGCTTCACCCCTTCCCCTCTGTTTCTCACTCATTTCCTTTGCCATCACGGGCACGGTGGCAGTGCGGGGACATCACATCCCTCTCACCTCGTGCTGCCACCCCCAGGTGACGGCAGCGTCCGCCTGGTGGCCGGCCCCGACACCTGCCAGGGCCGGGTGGAGATCTTCTACCGCGGCAGCTGGGGCACCGTGTGCGATGACGACTGGGGCCTGAGCGATGCCAGCGTGGTCTGCAAGCAGCTGGGCTGTGGGCAAGCCCTGGATTACAAGAGCAATGCCTACTTTGGCTATGGAACAGGACGGATCCTCCTGGACAACGTCAACTGTGACGGCAGTGAGCCCTTCTTGTCTGCCTGCTACAGCCTGGGCTGGGGCATCCACAACTGCGGCCACCATGAGGATGCCGGGGTCATCTGTGCAGGTACCAGGCAGGGCACTGCCCTCAGGGTGGGGAAAAACCAAGGGACAGCCTGTTCTCCAAGCAGAAATGGCCTCAGGGAGATGCTGAGATGCTCAAGGCTGAGCTCTGTGCTGTGGGAGCATCCTTGTTCCTTATCCACACTCATCATGGTACCCTGGAGTAGCAACACCACAGCAAGAGCCCAGAGCACAGCCAGGGTGGGGATTTGCAGGGGAAATGCACCTGCCCCTCCTGCCAGGGAAATGCACCTGCCCCTCCTGCCAGGGAAATGCACCTGCCCCTCCTGCCAGGGAAATGCACCTGCCCCTCCTGCCAGGGAAATGCACCTGCCCCTCCTGCCAGGGAAATGCACCTGCCCCTCCTGCCAGGGAAATGCACCTGCCCCTCCTGCCAGGGAAATGCACCTGCCCCTCCTGCCAGGGAAATGCATCTGCCCCTCCTGCCAGGGAAATGCATCTGCCATCCTGCACTTCCCTCTGCCATTTCCCTGCTCTGCTGGCTGCAAACGAGCTGCCCGTGTCCGGAAGGAGAGAGAGGCTGCCAGGGTCTGGGCACGGTGCCAGGCCCAGCCTGCCTCCCCTTCCCCTCCTGAAATGATGTATTCCTGCCATCCTTCACTGATTACTGTTTATAATCTTAATAATCCCCCTGAATTCCCTCATTATCGTGGCTAATGACGGGAGCAGTGAGTGCCAGTGCTTTCCCTTTCTTGCTGTCAATGGACAAAGGGGATGATGTAGGACAAAAGGGACAATTTTTTCAGGCTGGTCCTTTCCTGCCTAAACATCCACATCCCCTCTGGCTCCTCCTTAATGGCACCACCACGCCTAGACCTTGCTTAGAGGGGCAGGGGATAATGAAGTATGAATGCTAATGAATCCTGATGATAAATCTCCCAGGTGTCACCTTTGTCCCTTTGTGTCACCACAGGACTGGACACATCCACCATCACATCATTCACGACCTCGCTGGCCCTGGACTCTGAGGAGACCCTCACAGCCACGGCCACAGGTAGGAGGTTGGCAGTCACTCATCTGCGGGGGAAGCTGTGTCCTTTGTGTCCTCTTGTGACCCAGCTTGGCCACCCTGGGGTTTCTGCCAGGCATGGGTGACGCTTGAGGGGTGACACTGCCCATGGCAGGGGACAGAAATGATGCTGATGGTCACTGGCACCAACTGGAATGGGGCAGTGGGTGCTGGGTCTGGACCCCTCAATGCCCACATGTCCCCACACTTGTCCCAGCAGTGACAGACAGCAGGGACCAGCCCTCCCAGGCCACTGAGGTGGTCACCACCACGCTCCTGACCATCGAGCAGGAAAGTAAGTGTGCAGCTGCTGCTGGAGCTCCATGTCCCTGGTGGAGGTCACTCCACATCCCCAGGGCTCCTTCCATGTCCCCAGAGGTCACCCCATGTTCCAAGTGCTCAATCCATGCCCCAGGAATTATCTCATATCCCCAGGGTTTACTCCATGCCCACAGGGTGCTCACCCCGTGACACTCAAGGGTTCATCCCACATCTCCAGGGATTGCTCCATGCTCACAGTGCTGCTTGGGAATCACCCCATGTAGCCAGTGTCACCCCTCATCACCAGGACTCACCCTGTGTCCCCAGGGGCTCAGCTGACATCCCCATGGTCACCCTGAGCTCTCCAGATGTTACCCTATACCCCAGAGACTCACCCCATGCCCACAGGGGTTTGCCCCACACTCCCAGGGGGTTGTACCCACATCCCCAGAGGGTTACCCTATACTCCAGAGACTCACCCCATGCCCACAGGGGTTTGCCCCACATCCCCAGGTTGTACCCATGTCCCCAGGGCTTACCCCAAAAACTGGGGGCTCACCCCATGCCCACAGGAGTTTGCCCCACATCCCCAGGGGTTATCTCATACCCCAGAGACTCACCCCATGCCCACAGGGGATTGCCCCACATCCCCGGGGGTTGTACCCATGTCCCCAGATGTTACCCCATACCCCAGAGATTGACCCCACGCCCACAGGGGTTTGCCCCACATCCCCAAGGGAGTGTACCCATGTCCCCAGGGGTTACCCCAAAAACTGGGGGCTCACCCCACACCCACAGGGATTGCCCCACATCCCCAGGGGGTTGCACCCATGTCCCCAGGGGGTTACCTCATACCCCAGGGATTGACCCCATGCCCACAGGGGTTTGCCCCACATCCCCAGGGGGGTGTACCCACAACCCCAGGGCTTACCCCAAAAACCAGGGGCTCACCCCACGCCCTCGGAGGGACAGCAGGGGACACCCTGTGTAGCCCTGCTCCCCCCGGGTCGTGGCTCGCAGGTGGCGGCTTGCGGCTGGCGAACGGCAACGGGAGCTGCCGCGGGCGGGTGGAGGTGCGGCACGGCGGCACCTGGGGCACCGTGTGCGACGACGACTGGGACTTCCCCGACGCCCAGGTGGTTTGCCGGCAGCTGGGCTGCGGCGGCGCCCTGGCCGCCACCGTGCTGGGCTCCTTCGGCTACGGCAGCGGGCCCGTGCTGCTGGACAACGTGGGCTGCGGTGGCGGCGAGGCGCGCCTGGCCGACTGCTTCCACCTGGGCTGGGGACAGCACAACTGCGGCCACCACGAGGATGCCGGGGTCATCTGCCGAGGTGAGACGGGGGGGAGAGGGTGTCTTGGTTTGGAAAGACAGGAGTCTCCTAAGGAAGGTAGGAGCCTCCCCTGAAATGGAGAATGTAAACCCAAAACTCTCTCAGACCCCAAAACTCCCTGCTAAGGAAGGCAGGAGCCTCCCCTGAAATGGGAAATGTAAACCCTCCCCACCCCTCCCAATTGCTGTAAATTTTAAATTAAGGGGCTCTCAGGCAAAAAAATATGGGAGCGGGAAATAGCAGTTCTTTAACAGGGCAGAAAAATAAAAGGATAAAATAAACAATGCAGTACACCAGAACAACACTGACAGAGTCAGAACCCAACCTGACACCCTGTGGGTCAGGGTGTTGGTGGCAGTGCCATTGGAATTGTGGCTCAGCCCTCCTGCAGTGTCAGGGGTGGTTCTGCTGGAGCAGGGATCCTGTAGAGAAGGATGGATTCTTCCTCTGAAGATCCAGTGGGAGAAGAGGCAGCTGCTGTTCCTCTGGGGAATCCAGTGGAGGAGCCGTGCTGGTGTTCCAGAACCTCCAGATTATATCCATGTAGGAATGCTTGGCTCCTCCCTCTGGGCTCACATCTCCCAATGGGATGTTGTGGTTCTTATCAGTCATGCAGGGACATTCAATAGCTGTTATCAGCAATGTCCCCTCCCTAGGGAGGTGTGAATGTGGTCACTCAAAGAGAGAGATAAGGCAAACTGCCCATGTGACAAAAGACAACTGCCATACAGATGGTGATAGAACGCATCTTGCCTTGCAATCTGGAACAGAGGGTGACAGGAGGTCTCTGATGAAGCCCAGCTCAGTGGGAAAGTCAATGGATGTAGGGAGGATTTTGGCCATGCTCAGGCTGGGTGTGGGAAATGGGGTCCCCCAATGGGGTTGGGGTGAAGAATGAGTAGTGGCAATCAGTGCCATGGTGTGGGTGATGGCTGGAATGTGTCACTCCCTGTGGTCCCCATTTGTTCAGAGTGGCTGCACATCCCACCCCACATCCCTGCAGCCATCCCACTCCACTGCTGGCGGGCTCTGACTGACCCTCTCCCTTCAGTCACTTTTCCCACCTCTCCTCTGCTGCACCAGGTGCTGATGACACTGACGACCATTTCCAAGAGGCCACTGCTACAACCACCACGTTGGCCCCAACTCGTCCCAAGGAGGGTAAGTACTGGGGTGTCACCTGAGGACACAGTGCCAGCCCTGGGGATGCTCCATGCTGGCACAGGGTGGAAAAATAAATGGCTCAGGCAGAGACACAAGATCTGGCAGTGCCTGGAGCTGCCCATGATGTTGCTATAGGACACAAAAGAACACAAGTGCACACCGCTGTTCTCAAGGTGAAGAAAGGGAAGTTTATTTTCTGATTCCAACATTTATAGTGTTCCAAAAGTGACAGTGGATTGGAGGGTGAAAGTGCCACCTCTCCAATGACACTGGACAGACCAACAGTCCATCAAATTTCTCCTCCTCCATAAAGGAACGCAAAACAATGACTTATTTACAGAAAGCGTGTGAGAAAGTTCATTGCAAGAATGTCAACATCAGAAGGCTTAGAAAATCTTAAAAAACCAGGGGGACATCATGGGGAGGGGGAAAAACTGATGACACTGTTAAGTTATGGCTTCTCTTGGTGCCCCTAAGGCTGGTTCAGGCAGAGGTGGTGGACATCAGGGTGGGGAGAGGAGGTGATGGACCAAAGGGGCAGAGGTGGGAACAGAGGTGATTGTCTGTTCCATGATGCTCTGAGGGCCACCCCCAGCTCTGACAGGTGAAAAGGCAGTAGGGGAGCTCCGGGCTGACCCCAGGGCAGGCAGGGAGAGTGGAACACAGCTCTGGGGTGGGCAGAGGCAGGAGCTGCCTCACCCCCTGCCCTCCCCAGGGTCCCTGCGCCTGGTGAATGGCAGCCACCGGTGCGAGGGGCGCGTGGAGATGTTCTACCTGCACCAGTGGGGCACCGTGTGCGACGACGCCTGGGACCTGCGGGATGCCAAGGTGGTGTGCAGGCAGCTGGGCTGTGGGCACGCTCTGGCAGCCTGGGGGGAGGCTCACTATGGCCAAGGAACCGGCTACATCTTCCTGGACAACCTCAAGTGCAAGGGCCACGAGCCCTCGCTGCTGCGCTGCTCCCACATCCGCTGGGACGTCCACAACTGCGACCACTCCGAGGATGCCGGTGCTGTCTGTGACATCCTATGACCTTCCCGCAGGTAAGGGGGGACAGGGAGGCTGCAGGGAGCTGGTGGCAGTGCCACAGAGAGGGGTTGGACCCTTGGTGCTGGTCTGGATGCACTCCCTGCACTGGATGTTTGGGGTCTGAGAATGGGAGGCTGAAGGAGCACAAGGGGAAATGGAGAAGGCTTTAATTATTTTGCCACAATGTGGAATAGCCTCTGGCTCAGTGCTGTGTGGGGCTTAGGAGCTCTGCTGCCCAGGAATTGGATGTTTGGGGTCTGAGAATGGGAAGAGTTGGGTGAGGACTGGGTTCTCCTCAGCTCCTGAAATAGTGGCTGAAGCTTCCCCCTACCTCCACCCACCCCCAGACTGCCCCTTGGAAAAACAAAACTGCTTCTGGTGTGAAATCTGGTTGGTTTCAGCCATTTCTTTTAAGAGATGAGGAAAGAAAAATGGATTTTCTGCTGTGAAAATGATGTTAAATTATACTCAGAAAATGTAAAAAGGGGGCTGAAATCACACCAGGATGCTCCAGTGGCTCTGCAGTGAGTTACTGTTGTTCTGCAATTTGCTTTGCAAGCCCTCCAGCAATCCCAATAGCAGCTTTTTCTTCCCATTTTGGCATCAGAAATACCAATTCCTCCCCCATTCCCATGCAGCAGAAATGCAGGCGTTGGATCTCACACCATCTGCAATCCTTGTGCCTGTTTCACCTGTTCCTTCTGCTAACACTGGGGGGTTCAGGAGAGCTCAGATGAGATTTCCCTTCCTGGGGGGCTTCAGCACAGCCAGTCCATGCCCTAAAAACCTCCTGAGTTGTGGGAAAGGATGGGGATACCCTGCAGTCCCCCCATCCTTCTCCATCCTGTGCTGGCTTTGGCTGCTCTGTCCCAAAAGCTCCCAGGGCAGGCAGGGAGCTGGCAGACAGGACACAAGCAGATGGAAAACCGTAGGGAAGACCCCAAATCCCTTCCCAGAGCAAATAAAGGGACCCAGGAGCCTGCAGCTTCCCCAGTGCCCTGCCTTTGGGGTATAAAGGCTGTTTTCCTCCCAGCTCAGGTGGAAAGACCCAGCCTGCAGCACCAGTCACCTTCACCACCAAGTGTTTGATTCCTGCTGGGACATTGGGAAAAGGATTTCCATGTTCTCATGGATGGGGTTCAAGGGTGGGGAAGGGCTCCTGCAGTGGCACAGAGCTCACTCCTCTGTCTGTGCAATTCTGTTGTTAAGAGACTGTGCATATTCCTGGGTTGGGTTTTTTTCATTTTCCAATTTTTTTTTTCTTATACGTGTGTGGGTTTGTTTTTGTGAATACATAAAAGCCCTTTGAAAGTGCTCTGAGAGCTGATTTGTTTTCCTGTCATCCCCTCAAAGCCCTGGGTAAAAGCAAACACCTGGAGAAGAGGAGATGCCCCAAAACTGGAGGAGAGAGCTCAGTTCTTGGTGCCAAAAATTGTCCCAAATCCCAGGCTCAAATTGCTCAGGGGGGCTGAAATTAATTTAATTCCCACTCAGCTGAGAGCTCAGCTTGGACCTTTCCCCACCCCAGCTCTGGGGTACAACCCCGAACCCCATCAGGATCAGGGTTTGAGGTTGGATTTTCTTTGGGTTTGTTCCTAGTGGGATTCGGCAGTCACATGAGCTGTGGGGTGGCCCTGGCCCCATGCTCAGGCTCCTGTTGGCTGCTTCTCTTCCACTTCCCATGGACAGAGCTTTCCCAGCACTCTGATCCCAGTCCAGATCTCCATCAGTGGGGAAACTGAGGCATGGAAGCATCTTCCAGGCAGGCTGTGGCAGCACAGCTGGGCAAGACTTGCTCGGAGAGGGCAGGGAGGTGGTGTGGGAACAAAATCCTCCTTTCCCTGTGCTCACAGGTCCTGCCCCCTCACTTCCCACCTCACCTCCTGCCTCCAGCACAGCTGGGCCGTGCCTGGTCCTGCTGGGAGCAGGAGGGGACAGAGCTGTCCCAGCAGCTCCCAGCCCATCCCACAGCCCACACCAGCTGGGGATGGGTCAGAGGGTGCTGAGGCCTCCTCCAGCTTTGCTGTCCCCTCCCTGTGCCTGCGGGAGATGGGAGTGTGGCCAGGAGTTGCTCTGGAAGCTGCTGCCTCTTGAGGAGAAAGATAAGAAAGGCTGGATGGGTTTTCCCTGTTTTTCTTGGGGACTCTGCTTTGAGCTGGCAGAGCTGGGCTGTTTTTTGGTGTTACCCCACACCCTGCTCTTCTTGGCTTTGAGCTGGGAAGAGCAGGTCCTGGTATCCTGGAGTTTCTCCCTTTCACAGCCTGCAACCCGGCAAGCAAAGGGTTTCCAGGCAGGAAAGGCAGCAGCTGCCTCCCTGTCTCCCAGCCTTTCCTCCTGCAGCCAGCCTGGGATGGGCTGAGATCCACAGGGATTCCCCCAGACACCGCACAGCCCAGCTGGGCATCACCCCCGGTTCCTCTGGGAGCAGGGAGTGGCGGGCAGGGTGGGAGCAGGGTACAGCAAGGGGATGTACCTGGGGCAAGGAACAGCGGGGTGGAGGATGCCCTGGCTCTGCAGCAGGGTGCAGCAGCACAGGGGATGCTCAGAGGCTCATTTGCAGCACAGGGGATGCTCTGGAGCAGGGCAGCAGCACAGGGAATGCTCTGAGGCTCAGCAGCAGCACAGGGAATGCTCTGGAGCTCGGTAACAGGACAGAGGATGCTCTGGAGCAGGGCAGCAGCACGGGGAATGCTCTGGAGCTCGGTAACAGGACAGAGGATGCTCTGGAGCAGGGCAGCAGCACAGGGAATGCTCTGAGGCTTGGTGGCAGCACAGGGGATGTTGTGGAGCCAGGTTGTAGCACAGGGAATGCTCTGGAGCTTGGTAGCAGCCCAGGGGATGCTCTGAGGCTCAGCAGCAGCACAGGGAATGCTCTGGAGCTCGGTAACAGGACAGAGGATGCTCTGGAGCAGGGTAGCAGCACAGGGGATGCTCTGGAGCTCAGTAGCAGCACAGGGCATGGTGTGGAGCAGGGTAGCAGCACAAAGAGTGTTGTGGAGCTCAGTAGCAGCACAGGGAATGCTCTGGAGCTTGGTAGCAGCACAGAGGATGCTCCGGAGCACGGCAGCAGCACAGGGAATGCTCTGGAGCTCAATAGCAGCACAGGGAATGCTCTGGAGCTCAATAGCAGCACAGGGAATGCTCTGAGGCTCCGTAGCAGCACAAAGAATGTTGTAAAGCTCGGTAGCAGCACAAGGGGTGCTCTGGAGCTCAGTAACAGCACAGGGGATGCTCTGGAGCAGTGTACCAGCGCAGGGGTGCCAAGGGTGTGAGAGCATCCCTCCACGGGAGCCCAGCCAGGCTGCAGCGGCTGCGGGGGAGCCGGGAGAAGCTCCTGCCCAGCTCCCATCCTCCTGCCGACGTCAGCTGTTTCCCGGCGCCCGGAGCAGCTGCAGCTCCACACCGGTCGATGTCATCGATTGGTTCCTCTCCCCATCCCCGGAGAGGGGATGGTGTGGGGGGAGAGGATAAATATTTCAGCAGGTCCAGGCAAAAGCTGGGGTTATTTTGAGGCTGGGATTTATGGGCTATTAGGAATAAGGAATGAGTCTGTGCTGGGAGAAGAGACCCATTAATCCAGGCTGAAGGAGCACAAATCAGCAAGGGGAAATGGAGAAGGCTTTAATTATTTTGCCACGCTCTGGAATAATAAGCTGGCCTCTGGCTGGGTGCTGTGTGGGGCTCAGGAGCTCTGCTGCCCGGGAACTGGGGCAGGTGAGAGGACACTCATGATTAAATCCCACCCCAGCTGCGCTGCGAGGGATGGGCAATCCATTCTGGGACCAGTATGGGACCAGTACAAGCAATTATTCTGGCTGGGATGAGGTGGGGGCAGACTGCAGACTGCAGGGACGGCAGGAGGGGCCCGTGGGTCAGTGCCCGGTCCCGGGGTGCCCTTTCCAGCGCTGCCACGGCCGTGCCCGGTTAAGGCAATCCCGCCTGTGCCTGTAACCGGAGGAGCTGGGCGCTATCGGGCACGGTGAGTCAGTGCCCGAGGCAGCCCCGGCCCGGGAGCATCCCTGGCTCTGCTGCTCCCTGCGCCACCTGGGTGACCTTGGGCTCTGCTCTGTCCCCCGGCTCTCTGTGCCCCGCGGCTCACTGTGCCCTCCCCTGCCCTCCTTGCTGCCTCAGTTTCCCCGGGGAGGACGCAGGGAGGGTGATCATGCCTCACTCCTCGATACTCTTGAGCTGCAGGGACCCGGCTGCCCTGTCCGGAGGGACATTCCTCACCCCGAGATTTGCCCCTCGGGGGCAGCCTGCCGCAGCCCCTACAGCCAGAATTTTTGGGAACGCAGGGATGCAGAGCACGGACAGCCTTGGACCACCTCCTCCGAAAGGATGCATGAGGGAGGACCTGACCTCCCTGCGGCATCCCTGCGGCACCGCATCCTCTCTCCCTTGCGGGGGTGCCCCCGGTGCCAAGGTCACCCAGCGGGATCGCGGCGGGTGCCGGGGCCGCTCTGCACAGCCCGGTACCGGCCGCGTCCTCCTTCCCGCTCCGCCGGGCCTGCCGCGGCTCCCGCTTGCGTCACCCGCCGGAGCCAGCAGCTATTTTGGGAACTGCAAAGTCACTGGCGCAATTAGACTGGCTGGCAAAGGCAGCGGGGGGACCACGGGCACGGCTGCTCCCCCCCGAGCCGGGCCGGGCCGTGCCGGGGGCCACACGGGCACCGCCAGCATCCCTGCGTCTGCAGGGTCCCTCCGCCAGGACAGACGGACACGGCTGCAAATCCTCCCATCCATCATTTCCTTATCATTTCCTTCTCTCTCTCTCTCTCTCTCTCTTTTTTTCTTTTTTTTTTTTTAATATTTAATTTGCTGTCGCTCCCCCGGCAGGAGCCTCCCCACGTGGGCTGCTGAGCCAGCTCGCTGCCACCGCCGGCGTTTGGAGAGAGGCGGCAGCAGCAGCACAGGGACTGTGTGTGCCAGGGCCATGCCCTGCGGGCTGGGGGGGTCCGGCTGTTCCCGGGTGCCCGGTTAAACGCGGTGTGCATCCCCCGGGAGCAGCCAGCGCCGTGCCCCAGCTGGCCCCGGGGCAGCCATGGGGGTGTGGATGGGCTGCGGTGACACTGGAGGGACACCTGAGCCCGGGACACAGCACAGAGGTGGCGTTCTGCCACGCAGTGTCCTTGGGGATGTGGGGACAGCCAGAGGGGACAGCTGGGGATCTCAGTCCCTCTGGCCACTCTCCTCAGCTCCCGGTAACCTTCAGGTCATGGCAGAGGGGATGTGTACAGAAAGGCTGGGACAAGCTGATCCTGGCAGGCTCCAAACACCCCAAAAGTGAAGCTCAAAAAATCCTTTTAAAAAATCTCCAGACTGTTCTGTGTGACCTGACATCTCTTTCAGTCCCATCCCCCAGGGAAAAAAAAAAACAAAAAAACAAAAAAACAAAACACCCCAAATCCTTTCTCCCAACGCCTGGAGAGGTGCCACAGCAGGAGCTCCCCTGATCACAAATGGGGCTTTGGGTGGGAAGGGACAGATCCAGATGGATCCCTGGGCACAGCAGAGGTGATGGGCGCTTGCAGGCTGACCCCACCCTGCTCTCCATCACTCCGAGCCCTGGAGGAGGAATCCCTGCCGGAGCTGGGGCTGAAGGAACCGCTGCTGCTCCTGGGCTGGGGACAGACAGCGCTGAGCGGGACCAGGGGGTGGTTTTGGGGTGCCAGGGGCTGTGGGAGGGCAGGGGAAAGGTGGGCAGCGTGCGTTCCCCCCCGGGCTGGGGAAGAGGCCGCGGCGGTGGGGCCGGGAGCGCTGAGGCTGTGCTGAGTCACGCTGCAGAGCCTGCGAGCAGGACTGCAGCAAGGCTGCCTGTGACAGCCCTGTCCCTCCGCCCCCGGCTCCTCGCCGCCCCCCGGGGCCAGCACGCCCGTGGGGCTCGGTGTCCAGGCTGGGGAGGTCCCGCTGCTCCCCTGGACGTGGCTGTGTCCAAGTTCCCAATCCTGGTGACCCTCCTCAGCCCCCCTGCCCTTCAATATGGGGCTGCTCCAGGATGGGGGTCCTGGGGTTCCTGGGCAGGGAGAAGGGAGGACTGAGCTGCTCTTGGTGTGAGTGTCCCCGACCCCAGTCCCAGGAGGGGTAGCTGTGACACGGGGGACAGCAGAGGCGGGGTGTCACTCGCTGCCAGCACAAACACGAAGGACATTTAGCAGCCACTGGAAGCAGATTTCCCTGGCATGGGTGGAGTGGGGTGGTGGGTGGGCAGAGATACCCCCATCTCCTACCCCACACCACCAACCCAGCACACAGAGCTGAGCATCCGCCCCTGCTGCTGCACAGGAGAAAGGCTGAGGCAGGTCCCTGCTGCAGAGGGAAACTGAGGCACGGGCTGTGCTCCAGCATCTGCCCCAGATGCTGCCACCTCTCGGACTCAGAGTCTGGGACAGCCCTGTCCCCACCTTGTCTGGTGCTGCCTCCCAGCCCCACAGAGCTCAGAGCAGCTTCTGGAGGGCCCGAGACAGGCAGGGCTTTTTTTAGGTGCTGGGTAAGAGCCGTCTGGGCGGTATTTATATCGGCTCCTTAAATAAGAGCTGCCATCCGAGCCTGACGAGCCTGCTTAATTATTAATGCCCCGCAGGGAGGCAGCACTCCTGCCTGCTCCAGGCCCACCTTCCCACTGGGATCCTGCATCCCAGGTCCCACCCAGCTCCCCACCAGCACCCAGGGTGGGCTGTGACAGCCTGAACAGCACCCCAGCTTCCCATGGGACATGTCTTATGTGGGAGCATCTTCCCCAGGGCAGGGAGGAAGGCTCAGAGGGGATTTTCCATGGCATGGGCATTGCTGCAGTTCTTAGCGGGTGTTGGGAATAAGGGGAGGGTGGGAAGCACAGGGTGATGCTCTCCCATCCCATCTCAGCAGCTTGAGGTGGTTCCAGGGAAAATCATCCCTGGAAGCCCTGAGGGGTGGGGGCAGCCCTGCTTGGAGACAGAGCTTATGCTAAACAGCACGGGAGGGCAGCTGCTGCAGCAGAATTAATTTGAGCTTGGAAAGTGCTTTGAAAGGCTGAGATGAAAGGCCAGGGCTGGGTACAAAGAGCTGCAGCTCCACAGGCAGGGGGAAGGAAACTCCCAGCAAAGCACCCTGGGTCTGCCATCAGCCCCAGCAGCCACGGCCCCTCCATCCCCTCCTGCCCCAGGTGAGGCAGCCTCTGCCTCTGGGAGGTTTTGGGGAGGGCTGGTGAACCCTGAGCTCACCCAGCTGCTGCTGATTGTGGGGTCCTTGGTAGGGTGTGACCCCCCAGCTCTGGTTTGTGTCAGGGTGGAGGGGCCAAGGCTGCACCGTGAGGGGCTGGGGAGGTGCAGGGGAACAGGGGACAGCCTTGTCCTGCTCCTGGGTTGTGTCCCTTGCTGTCACACAGCCAGGCTCAGGGCAGCATGGGGGAAAGGGGCCATGGTGCCACAACCTTGGTGTGGTGGGGACAGTCTGGCCCAGTAAGGGGTCAGACAGGGAGGGCATGAGGGCACCACTGTCCTGCAACCTCAGGGAAGGGGACACTGAAGCCAGAGGTTTCCTCAGCTTGTTTTTCCACCAACACAACTGCAAGAGTCACAAAAGTGCTCCCCTGGGCAGGCAGCCCCTCCTCAGGGCAATCCAAGCAGCAGCTGCCTGGGCAGGGGGAGTTGGGGGGAGCACCCAGCCCTGGGGTGTGCAGGAGCCTGGGCAGGATCCTGGGGATGGAACCCATCCAAACCCCCACACCAGCCCTGGGAAATGCCACCCTGCATCCCCTGGCCTTCACAGCTTTGCCACCCACCAGCTGAAGACACCAAGCAGTCAGGTCACTGTTGGTGTGGCAGATGTGCTAGTGTACCTGTGGTGACAACTCCTGGTGTGGGGACAGGCTGGGACACCTGTACCATGCATCTCCCATGCTGGGCATCTCCTCCCCTGGGCATCTCCCATTCTGGGCATCCCCTTCCCTGGGCATCCCATTCCCTGGGCATCCCCTTCCTTGAGCATCCCCTTCCCTTGGCATCTCCTTCCCTTGGCATCTCCTTCCCTGGGCATCTCCTTCCTTGAGCATCCCCTTCCCTGGGCATCTCCTTCCCTGGGCATCCCCTTCCCTGGGCATCCCCTTCCCTTGGCATCCCCTTCCCTGGGCATCTCCTTCCCTGGGCATCCCCTTCCCTGGGCATCTCCTTCCCTTGGCATCTCCTTCCCTGAGCATCTCCTTCCCTGGGCATCTCCCTGGCTCCAAGCAGGCAGACATGGAGGGACAAGGCACAAGGCTAGGGGCACATGACTGTTGTTCTCCTGCTGGAAGTGAGGGGTGAGGATTTCTGGATCCATTTTCAGAGCAGTCAGCAGCTCAGCCAAGCAAACTCCAAGTCACAGAGAATTTCCTGCCTCTCCTCACGGTGTCACAAGGCATTGACAAGACGTAGCAGGGAAAGCAAGAAAATGCAAAGAGAAAGACTCTTCTTCCAGGCCACAGGAATTAACAAAGTGGCACATCTGAAGGCAGAGAAGTATTTTTAATCCCACAGGCAGAATCCAGGTTATTAGGTTTTCCTGGGACATCTGCAGAACAGACCCACATCCTTTGGGTCATTGTGATTTCCCAGCACAGCAGCTGCCCCAGCCTCTCACTGAGGGTTGTTTGCAGGCACCAGAGGTGGAAAAGGGGATTTTGTGATGTCCAGCCAGGTAACACCTCCAGCTGCCCATGCTGCCCACCAGAACCTTCTAACCTGGCACCAAACCTTCACCCCACTGCTGCCCAGGCTGCGCAGGAGAGGAATTAAATGTTGTGAGGGGTGTTGATTTATTCATCAGAGCTCAAAAAAGGGGGCTGGATTCACTGCAGATAAATATTACAGCCAGATTTGCTACTCTGAAGAATTTACAGCATCATGAATATCCTGTTCTGACCTGTGATGGGGAAGGAAATCATCTGCGTTGGGAAATGTATTTATGGCTCTGGTGCTCTGACAGAAATAAATCAGTATTTGCTTGTTTTGGGGCAAAAACAGGGTCACTGTAAATCAGCAGAGTCGGCCTGGCTGAGAATGTGCCAGGTTTATGGAAAATACTAGATAAGATTCCAAAGGTTTGTGTGGAGGGGCAACAGTTTTTATTAGGACTGTTGATATATTTGGAGAAATCAGGGGATCTTCCAGGTGCAAAAGCACTTCTTCAGGTCTGGGCTTGTGTTCAATATTGTCCAGGAGAACCCAGGAATTGTACCCAAGGGATAATATTATTTATTTCCCAAGTTAGAGGATGCATATATCCAGCCCAAATGCAGTAGGATCACCCAAAAGGGGATGAATCTGCTCTCATTCATTCACAGATCTGAGCGTGCTTGGCTCGGGTGATACCCACAGATACCTACAGATTACTGATAAGAAATAGCAGAAAAATTAATTTGGGAACCAAACTCCTTTATAATTCTCTTGAATTCTGCACTTCTTTTACTCAAACCCTGTCCCAAAACTGGCGCCAGGCTGAAAACAACCCAGAGCTGCGAAGTGGGAGCTCTCCGGAGCCCCCAGGGGAGGGTGAAAGAGCCTTTATCAGGGCAGAGGAATAAACTGCCCTTGTCTGAGGGATCTCTCCTCGGGATGGCCGGGCAGTAAACAAAGGCTGGGCACAAACAAAGGCTGTTCTCACCCCGAGCCACGTGCGCTGCTGCGGGGTGTGAGGGAGGAGACAGCCGCTGGTTTTTGCAGAGGAAATGGAGAGGATCCGGCCGTGCTTCTGCTTCTGTTTAGCGGAGTGGGGAGGGATTTCTTCTGCCCTCGGAAGCTGTAAACAAAGGAGGATTTTGTGCTGCACAAATCCAGGCGATGCCGTTCTCTGCTCTTTGCAGAGCAGTGCTGAACCCACAATAAAATCTTGGCCCTAAAGGGTGTTGCTCACCACCAGCAGCATTCCCAAACCAGTTTGTTTGTGGGTGAGGCCGTGGCCATGGGTTCTGGACAGCCACAGCAGTGCCCTGAGGACACTGGCACGTCCCAGTGCCACTCAGGCTTCCTGTGAGGTTTCAGAAGGAAACCACAGGGCACAGGGGGATGGCTGAGCTCATCCCCACACATCCCAAAGCACTTGTGCAGGGACAGTGGCTTTGGGAAGGGCCAGGGACATGTGGCACACGAAATGCGGTGTTTATCTGTGCATCACACTGCCTGGCTCTCTCCAAGCAGGATACAGTGCTTCCATTGGGATCACTCTGTTTACCAGAGCCCTTTCCTTTCTCCCAGTGCCACAGCATCCTCTCAGCACCACTTTATGCAGAGGGTTTTCAGGAAAACAGGATCCATTGAAGCCTTTCATTCCTCCCAGTGCTGTAGCCTCCTCTCAGCATCACTTTATCCATAGAATATTTAGGAAAGTAGGATGTCTTACAACTCCCAGTGGCTCTCCCCATGGCTGGAGCAGACATGTTTTCATCCCATAGGTTATCCATGAGTGACTGCCCAAGGTGGCTGTCACTGTCCAGCGTTGATCTCCAGTGGGAATGCTCTCCTCTGTGGATCAGGACCTGGCCATAGTGGGAAAAAGGGGGCAGGGGAAAGCAGGGGACATCACCCCAAGATGTGTCACCGTGACCTGGCCCAGCAGTGCCACAGTGACCCCAGGCACAGCAACACCGCAGGGTCTCCATGGGGGAATGGTGCATGGGCTGCGAGTGGGTTTTGAGTGGATCAGGGTTTTCAGTGGGATCTGGTTGTGAGCGGGCGTGGATTGTGAGTGGGTTTGGACAGTAGGTGGGTTCAGGGTGTATGATCAGGCTGTGAGTGGGTCGGGCCGTGAGTGCGACCATGCTGTGCATGGCTCCAGGCTCTGAGACCAGACTGTGGGTGGCTCCAAGCTGTGAGTGCCCGTGGGCTCTGAGTGGGCACAGACCGTGTGTGGGCTCTGAGTGGGCCTGGATTATGAGTGGGCATGGGCCGTGTGTGGGCTCTCGGTGGGCCTGGGTTTTGAGTGGGCACGGTGAGGACAGGCCGTGTGTGCCGTGTGGGCTCTGAGTGGGCACAGGCTGTATGTGGGCTCTCCATGGGCCCGTGGGCTCTCAGTGGGCACAGGCCGTGTGTGGGCTCTCGGTGGGCTCTCCATGGCCCTGGGCTATGACTGGGCACGGTGAGGACGGGCCGTGTGCGGGCTCTGAGCGGGCCTGGGCAGTGACTGAGCCCGCTCTGTGGCGAGCCCAGCCTGCGGCTGTGCCTGGGCCGCGGCAGCGTCCCCGCCCTGAGCGCGTCCATGCTGGAACGGCTCCCGGGCCGCGAGCGGGACCAGGCTGGGAGTGTCCCTGCCCCGCGTGGGCCCGTGCCCGGCGCTGTCCCCCGGCTCCATCCCGAGGGCCGCCCGTCCCACGGCGCCTCCCGAACCCCCCCTCGGCCTCCCGGCGCGGCCGCGCCCTCCGCGGCCCACCCGGGCCGGGCTCCGGTGAATCAGCACAGGCGGGGCCCAGGGGGGCCAGGGGCCGGTGCCTTGGCGCGGGGCACGATGGGAGATGTAGTTCTGAGAGGAAAGGCTGGGCTGAGTGAACTCAGCGCCGTTTGCCCATCCTTAGGACTTCAACTCCCGTCGTGCTCCGCGGGCAGGGGGGTGGGCGGGGCAGCGGCGGAGGGGCGGGGCGGGGCGGGGCGCGCGCAGGGGGGTTGTGGTGGCCCGCGGCGCGCGCACAGCACCGGGCGCAGCCGCCGCCGCCGCCTCAGCCGCAGCAGCGCCGAGACCGCCGCGCCCTCCTCGTCCTCCTCTTCCTCCTCCTTCCTCCTCCTTCTCCTCCTCCCGGAGCCCGCAGCCTCCTCGCCCCTCTCCCTCCCGGACCCCGCGAAGATGGTGGACCGCGAGCAGCTGGTGCAGAAGGCCCGGCTGGCCGAGCAAGCCGAGCGATACGACGACATGGCGGCCGCCATGAAGAACGTGAGTCCCGTCCCGCGGCCGTCGCGCTCTCCGCACACACACAGACACACGCACACCTTCCTCCTCCTCCTGCCCCGCTGGGGCCGCCCTCCCCTCGCCCTTCCCGCGTGTTCCCCGCGGTGGGTGGTGGGCTCGGCCGGGGGGGCCGCGGGGGTGTCAGGGCCCCGCTCCCTCGCCCTCCGACACCCCCGGCTGGGTCCCGTTCCCGCCGCTCTTCCCCATCCAGGGCTACTTTGCTTTCTCCCGACCCCCATCCCTGCCCTAGAGCCCCCCACGCATCCTTTGCCCTGCAGTGGGGCCCCCACCCAGCCCCACGCATCCTGCTCCTCCGCCCTAGAGCTCCTTTCCACATCTTTCTCCTGCTCTGGGGCTCGCATCCAGCCCCACACATCGCTCTCTCCTGCCCTAAACCTTCCCCCGCATCCTCTCCCTTATTCCGGGGCCCCCACCCAGTCGCGCACATCCCCTTTTCTGCCCTAGAGCCGCCCCCCATCCTCCCCTGCTCCAAACCCCCGCGCTGTGCCCTGCTGCCCCCATCCAGCCCCACGCATCCCCCTCCGCTGCCCTGGAGCACCCCCACATCCTCCCCTCTGCCTCGGGGCTCGCTGCCTCCGCAGCCCTGCAGCCCCCCACATCGCCCCACATCCCCTTCCAGCCGCATTTCTGCTGTCCCCCCGCCCCAGGCCCCCTCCCGTGCCCCCTCCCCACGCTGCCTGAGCGTGGCGGGGCACAGGAGCCAGGCGGGGCTGCCCGGGGGGGTCACACCGGCTCGGGGCCCCGGGGGGCGAGGCAGGGGGGGACCCGGTGTGGGGAGGGGGGTTCGTTCGCATCTATCCCCGCTGCTGAAATATCACCCCGTGCATCCCTTCCCACGCGTGGTGTGGTGTGTGCCCCTGACCCCAAAGATCGGCAGCCCTTTCACTGTCAAAGCTCTTTATTTTTACTGCTCTTGGTTGGAGATTTATGAATTGAGTCATGTTGTATTCATTTCACGCTCTTAAAATAAAGACTCTGCATATAGCAGGCTGATCTGATTTGTGACACTGAACGCTCCCCTTCAATACTGACATTTTGACAATATAAGAAGGGAAAAAAAAACATATCTCTGATCTGATCTTGCAAACAAAGCAATCGTGGGAGGCAGGATCAAGTCATTCCAGAAGATTCTGCATTTGTCATATTGCAGAGAGGCTAGACTGGGTGGAGGGAGGGAGGGGGTGCTTTAAAGGGGAAAACTGTTCTTTATGTTTGTCTTCTTAGTCAGGTCTGAACCTTTGCTGGGAGCTGGGGTGTCCTCCCCAGCTGATGAAAAGTGAATGCCGATCTGGGAATGTCGCAGTCTGCCGTGGGTGCAGCGCTGTTTGCCCATATTGCACCATTTTGTCAATAACCTTGCATTTATCAAACAGACAAAACTGTCACAGCCCGAGCCCGGGGAGGGAGGAGATGTCTTATCAAGGAATGAAATATGGATAATCGGAACGAGATATTATCACATTAACCCAGCCGGGCTGTCCCTCTGCTGCACCATGGCTTTTATACCATTTTCTGATGGCGGCATCTATTCATTTTAAAGCAAAGCCTGCTGTGTGAGCAGATCCTACAGCTCATTTCCTACGGATAATGCAGCCGCCGTGACAAAGCCAGCAGGGATATGCCCGGGACTCACAGCCGCGTTGCTCTGTGAATTTCTCTTAGCCTGCTTCCCCGGGCTGGCTGCTCGAACCCCAGGTGCTGTTAGGAGCTCCTATGTGTGATTTTTTCCTTACGGGCCCTGGTGAAACAGTAACCCGGGCTAACGCCTCTTATCAGCTGCCGGGTAGTTTGGCCGTAAGGAAGCGATCCCCAGCAGGAGCGCTGGCTGACGCCTCCCTTGAGCAGCAAACAAAAGGCAGAGCTTTGTTCTTCCTTTCAGCACCGCGCTGCCCCAGGAGCTCCGGCACGGCCGGTGCGGCGGCCACGGCCATGTCACAGCCGTGTCCCAGCCGGTTATCCCCGTGCGCTGCCCAGCCCCCAGCCCCGGTTGTGCGGGAGGCTGATGACCTCGCACTCATTTCCGTAGCAACGCCTAGTGATGTCATATGCCATGGTCCAAGCTGCAATGCACCCAGGCGGTAGCAGAGAGCATGCGGGCTGCGCCTAGCGAAGGTGATGCAGAGCCATCCTGCCCTCCAAACCTAGCCCTGCCTGGCGCCCTGCTGAGAAATGCTGCATGGTTCTCCTTTCAGACCTGTGGTGCCAATGATGAGCATTAAAGAGGTTCCTTTTCCAGCAGCTTCATCTCACCCGTGCATTTTGGCGGCTGCCTCACATGGGTTGTTCAGCCTCAGCCCTGTGTGCTTGGGAACCTGTGCTGAATGGCTGTGTTAATGGTTTAAAATGGAAATGGTGTGCTGAGCTTCTTGCTGTCTGCTGATTCATCTAGGGGTGTCTGGGCTGGCAATGGTTTCTCAAAAATAATATTTATGTCTAATAACTTTTACTTCCTTCCTTCTTGCAAGTGCTAGCTGCCGGTGCCCCTAATTGCTGCCCCTAATTGAAGGAGCAGGATTGCTCCTTCAGCCCCCAAAAGGGACAGGTTTACTGGGGGGTCTCTGAAAACAGCAGATGATCCCTCACCTAGCAGAGGGAGCAGAAGGTGATGCCACACCCAGGAAGGGTGCAGGGCTGGGCCCATCGATCCAGGATATGTCTGCATGACCTTGGTCATGTCCCTTGTCACCTCAGTGCTGTCTGGGGGTACCATCAGCCCTATCAGGTGCTGGGGGACAGGAAAGCTCTCTGCTGGTCCCCAGTGTGGTCAGACATTGGCCTTGGGCTTGCTTGCTGGAGTTTCACTTCCCACAGTGCTGGTGGTTGGAGCAAGATGCATTTTTGTCTGGTTGAGCTTCAGGAAGAGCTTTGCTGTCAGAGCTCATGCCAGGGCTGGGGATCAATATCCATTAGTGGTGCTGCTGCTGGAGGCTTTCCGGAGGTGGGAGCCCTGCCAAGCCCCTGGCCAGCCCTGCCCAGGGAGCTCAGCACGTGCCTCCCCACAGACCTTACATGGAGGGGATGTGCAAGTGAATGGACAAAATGATTGCAATAACCTGTGGAGGAAATCAGTCATCTTTTCAAAGTGTGTGGGGAAAATTACTGCACTGCACCTATGGGTGGTGTAGGTTGGGGTGTCCCCTGTGAGGGGAGCACTGCTCGACTTTGGGGGCCCAACCTCTGCAGCAGGGCTGTGGCTGTGCTGCATGCAAGGACCACCAGGTGTGGGTGTGAAGGGGGCACTGTTGGAGATGCTGGGAAGCAGATGGCTGCTCCAAGCTTCAGACAGCACAGCTTGGTGCAGTAAATGGCCATTGTGGGTGGAGGAGGAGCGTGAGGATGGGGGATTGCAGGCCCTCCTGGCGCAGGGTATGTGGGCTTCTCCTGTGATGGTCACCAGCTGGGCAGGTTATCATCCCCCACATCAGTTATCAGTGCTGATAGCAGGGCTTCACACAGACAGCAGGCTCACCCTTGGAAGAAGGGGCAGTAACACCAATCCAGCCTGTCTGGAGAGTCCCCAGGAAGCAGAGCAGGGATGATTAGCTGCTTTCTGCTCGCAGTGTACACAGACAAAAGGATGGTGAAGGTGGAAAGGCTTCTCCAGGAGGAGTGCTGGGCAGGCCATCTGTGATGGTGGGAGGGGACCAAGGAGTGCGAGCTGCTGTAGTAGCACTTCCCAGGGGGGCTGGGGATGGCTTTGCAGAGCCATTCCCAGTGCTGAGGTGGATGGTTGCAGTCATTAGCTGTTGGCATCCCATGGCAGCACTGATGCTCTTGTGCAGGCACACTGAATGGTGCCCAGCCTCAGGGTGCCTGCAGAGCACTGGGGGACTGCAGTGTTGCTGGGGATTGCAGACAGCCTCACTCATGAGCAGGGCTTCCTTCCTGGAGGTGCATGGGCTCAGGACAGGATGGTGGCTGTCAGGGGCTCCTGTCCTTCTGACCTTGTAGAGGTTCACAGTGTGGGGTTGTCTCTGTGTGACTCAGCCCTGGGACCTCGTGGCCATAGCCTGAGTCACATCTGCTCCTAAGCCACACATAGGTATCAATGAAGACCCTCTGTGGTGGCTGCAGTGGACACTGCTCCACCAGTAACTGGCCAGTCTTCAGCACATCAAGCTCTTGAAAATTCCTCTTTGAGCTCCTGTGAGTTCTTATTTAGTCCATTTAGGAAGAGTCACTGACTTACAGGATCATGCTGGGTTTCTTAGTTGGCCAGATGTACAATCCAAGGTGGATTGGACCCAAAATACCTCTTCTTGAACTAAACAAAAATGAAATTGAGACTGTGATGGAGAATATAGCAGCTGAGTACATAGAAACAGTAAAACTTGAGCAAGGGCTCTCCATGAACCCCTGGATTATTTGGGTTTATCCAGTAGATCTATTGGATGATGTCTAACCATGAAAATGCAAAAAGATTGGTGGGAGTTGTCTTGATTTATTAATTTTTTTTCAACCACCTTTATTTGCTGCTTCTTGTGTGGGATCATAAGATGGCTGGTTCACAGGCGATTTAATTGCTTTAGTACACCAAGTAAACTTCATAATGTCAGTTGATAAACTCTGTCTGCCCCAGCTGTGTTCATCAGCTGATCCCAAAGTTACTCTGGAATAAACTGCTTGGACAATGATGATGTGTGCTTGGGCTTGCTGGAATACTTTAGGGACAACCACAGAACTTCAGCTCCAGAAATGTTTCCTGGGTTGAAAACTCCAGCATCTAGGGACCTACACACTGTTCCTGGAACCTGGATGATGTCTTTGACATCCTCTTAGTGGTTCTCATGGAGGTTCTGGATGGTGCTTTCAGGAGGGTTATCCACATAACTGTGGTGTATCCCTCTTCCTCCCGCAGCTGAGATTTGGTTTTTGATCAGGGAGATGAAAAACATGGTCCTACCTCAGCTTCTGCAGCTGGTAGAATTAAGATTTTCCTTAATTTGAGGATCCCCACCATACTTGTTCCCCTTCTTCATGTGTGTTACTGAACCACTTTTCTGGTACCTGGCCAGTAGCATCAGTGCTGCTCAGGAGCATGCTCAGCTTGGCCTTCCAAGGAGGAATAAACAGCCTCAGCCTTGCTAAGCTTCAGATCAGGGAGCTGGAGTAAAAGTGACCTGATGGACCCCTTTCACCTGTGGGGGGCCTGGGTCACAATGACCCCAAGGTCACAATCCTAAGGACAAGGATTTTTCAAGGCCTGATATTTCTCCTACCTCTGCAGGCTTGGAGCTGAGCATTGGATCTGTTAGCTGTGGCTCTTGAGGACAGGAGGAGAAGCATGGCTCAGGGTGCAGCTGATGGAGCAGGGGCTGGGGAGGAGAGTGGTACCCATGACCCCACATCTGGAGAAAACTCCACAGATGGTGACACATCTGGCAGGGCCTAATACACCAAGTCCATCACTGAAATCCTGAGCTTCTCTTTGGAGCAGCTTCATGCCAAGTAAGCCATGCACAGAACTTGTGTGCAAGGGTACACATTTAAGAAAAAAAGAATCCAAGCTTTTGTGAGTCCCACCTGCTAGTGCTTGAGTAACCAGCTGCTTTTTGGGAGGTGGCTTTGTCTGAGCTCAGACGTGTCCTTGGATGTGGAGCACTGCTGAACTTGTTGGTGCTGCTTTTTCCTTGGCAGAGGTGTGCTGGGAGCTCAGTTCCAGTGTGGCAGGGAAGAGCCATGAGGACTGTCAGACTAGTTCAGACCAGAGCTGGCTGCTCCTGTCCCAGCCAAGCACCAGGCTGTTCAGAGGCAGGTACAGGGAAGGAGGCATTGGAAAATGCCTCCAGTCTGACCTGAGGGAGCTTTTCCTCAGGTGGGTCAGTGCCTGGGGCATTTGGTGCTCTGCCTTGTGCTTTTGTGCCCTGTTCAGCCTCCTGAATGCAAATTACAATAACTGCAGTCCAAAGCACAGTGGAACAGCATTTGCCTGGCTTCCCATTGACAGCCTTGATGGGATCCAGGCATCATCTCCACCTGACTGTGGCAGAGCTGTGAGGCAGGGCTGAGGTTGGCTCTGGGTTGTGCTGCACCCTCAGTGCTTCCAGGCGTTCTCCTAGGCTCCAGTGCTCTGCAGCTCATGGCAGATTTTTCCAAAGGAGGAGTATTTTTGTGCTAACTGGTTTGGAGCCAGCTTAGACCTTCTTTCCTTTGCTGGTCAAGTCTTTGTCTTTTCCTTCTGGAAAGCTGAAAGCCTTCAACCAGCTCTTTACTGGACAGGTAACTAACCTAACTGGTCCTTAGCTGAGGTTTTGTTCCCCAAGGGTTAGATGCACATGAGAAATGGCAACTGGCATTTCTGGAAAATGGCAACTCCCTTGTCTGGGAAGCAAAAACTGAGTGAAAACATAAGTAATGACTCGATTTGACTGGTGATGGTCACTGCTTTGCAGTGATAGCCTGGAAACCAGCTAAAACAAAGGGAAGTAGCAATGGATTGGTCACTGTGCTGGATTTTGGCTGGCTTTGTCTGTCAGCCTCTGAAACCTTTGGCTTGTCTTGGAGAAGCAGGCCAGATAAATGGTGGTGGCTGGTTTTATGCTGGTGGCATTGAGATAAAACATTCTGCCATGGCTGCTGGCTGCCAGGCTCTGCCTGTGCTTCTGCCAGTGCAGCTTTTGGTCATGGAAGGTGGGGGAACTCTTCTTTCCTCATGCAAATAAAATGGCTTTGTGGGAATGTTTTTCCCCCTGGCTGTTTGATCTAATGAGCAAAGTCCTTCCTCCCAGCGTAAAATGAAGGAAAGTGGCAACAAAATGACTTTCATTCTGCTGTTTAAATTTATCTCTTTTTTTAAATAAGAGGTCTGACTCTGCTTCAGAATCCAGATGTCAAGATGTGGGATTCCCACCTGTGTCTCTGGGGGAGGAGCTCAGCAGTGGGATGGCTTTGTCCATCTTTTCTGAATGCACAATGATGTGAGGTGCTGCATCTTTCTGGTCCCTTCTGTGGGTTAGAGCCCTTGGAGCTGCTGGGGCTGGTAAATCAAAAGGGTTGATCTTCACCTTGGAGTCTCATGCTGGTTATCTTGGTATAATCTGGAAAAGCTCAGAAATGGTAAATTCTGGAAAATGGAGCTGAAATGATGAGGCAGCAATTCTTGTGCTGCAGGGAACACTGACTAGACTGTCTCTCAAAAGCAAAGCCTTCGTGTAGCTGGTGAAACAAAAGCCTTTGTCTGCCTATTTAAGGGCAAACTTCCCCCAGTTTGAGGTTTTTCTGTGCTAACCCAGATTTAGTCACATCTCAGGCATGACCCAGTACATGCTCAATTAGATATTAAACAAACCTGATTTTTGGCCCCAAGCTAATGATCCAGTGACCAGGTGCAGTGCATTAGTTAATTGCAGCAGGAGAGTAACTAGAGAGTGATGGCGTGAGATTCCCTTAAAGTGATCCCCAGATTAGGGATTAGAGTACTTAATGTTTTTCTTCTGTGAAGGAGCTGTTGGAATTGAGTCCGTGTATGGGTGTTTGAGGCAGCTGTGCTTGGACGAGCCCAAGTCTGCAGGGATTCCAAGTGCAAACCATTCCTTAATTGTTTGCAAATTCCCTCTGATCTCTCTAGATGGCTTGGCTTGCTTGGGATGTGTCTTTGCTTACGTACCCAGCAAAGCTGCTTGGCGTGTCAGGGTGCTTCTGACTCCTCTCTAAGATGGTTTCAGCAAGGCTCTAGAAAAACACCAGTGAGAAGGCTGAGCCCCAGTGCTAACGAGGCTGCTGATGGACACGTTGTTTGGACAGTTGTGCTCAGCAGCATCAGGTTTATTCATAGTAGGTGGAGAAGCTGTTGCTGCGCCATGTGCTAACAGACACGCTCAGCAATTGCTGTAGGAGATCTCTACTTGTAAAAGGCTAATGCAGCAGTGAATGGGAACTTGGGGGAGATTAACAGCCTTTGATTTACACCCAGCTGGGGCAGGCCTTGGAGCTTTGCCTGTTTATGCTGTTGGGCTTTGTTACATGGGGTGAATGTTTCATTATCTGGGAGCTTGGCTTCTTGTGTTTGGTGGTGTCAAGATGATGTTGGCACCTCAGGGGTTCTGTCACCTGTGATGAACTGAGATCAAATCTGTGGTGGGAGTTCCTTGGGCTTCAGAAGAAGCTGGGAGGGGATGGCTGCAATCCGGAGAGGGGAGTTAAACAGTTGGATCTAGGCTAGTGACCCCTCCTTGTAATTTAAAATCAGTTACAGTGCTCCAGAAAGCTGCCAGAGCAAAAACTTGACTTTCTTTTCTGCAAGTTCATTTAAGAAATTAAATAAAATTGTCTTTGCTAGAGATGTGTAAGATCAAGCCTGAAATCCCTGAAGCAGTGGGAGGGTAAAGTACATCTGGAGGGATAATCACCTTACTCACTGATGTAGAAATTAAACCTATCGTGGAGCTGGCATGCAGGAATCCACCTGGGTGTTCTGGGAAGTCTCTTGCTTAATCTGGTAAAACATGTTTGAGACAGCAAGGAACTGCTGGATCTGCAGACCAAGAGACCTAGAGCAAAAATCTTGTTTTTAATATTTCCAGAATCTTACCTTGATGTGCAACAACCAGGTGTTCCCAAAGAGTTTGTAGGAGTGACCTGGAGCAGCTAAAATCGTGCATGCTCACTGCAGGAGCTTTGCATGGCTGCAGCTTCTCCCATTTCACCCTTTGGAGCAGCAGCTTGCAGCTGCCATGGCAGCAGTGCCATGCCAAAGGAAGCCATGCCAGCAGGCAGGAATTGCTCAGTGAGCAGGAACAGGCTCTCCCAGCAACCAGAACCTGCTCTCAGCCTTGAGGTGGCCTGCCCATGGCACAGCATCCCTTCTCTCTTGGCTCAGCTGGGTAGAGGTCATGGGCACAGGCGGTTTTTGAGCCCCTGATTAAGGACAGGGCCTGGCACTTGATGCTCTGGGGAGGATTTGATGATCTGGTGGCAGGATTCTTCCTGCCTGGCACTGGGGCTGGAGGTGAGCAGGAAAGCACTAAGATCTGAGCCAGATTAGTACCCTTGGAAGCTGTGAGGTAAATCTTTAAGCAGCTAATGCTCCCAGCAGCACTAAACACCCTCCCCACATGAAACTTGGTGCATTTATCTAGAGTCCCTGAAATCTCTCTAGCTTGGGTTTGTTTTACCATGAATTGGAAAGAAAAAAAAAATCTTCTGCATGGACCAAGTCTTAAGACTCTAGAAATGTCCAGTGGCCATCCTGTGAATGGCTGCTTCAGCTCAAAAGCCTGTGAGCAGGTGGAGTCTTCTGAGGAATAATTTTTAAACAGAAATTAAAAACCCCCAAGTCTTTAAACTTGTACAGAAATGCTTCTAAGGAAAGAGCTGCAGTTACTCTTGAAGAGCTCTTCAGCTCGCACCTGGAAAAGCTTAATGCAGCCCAGAAGAGCCTATAGCAACCATGAATTGTCATTCTCCTTCCAGAAGGATCAACGGATCAACTCTGAGCTCCTGAAACTTGCTGTGAGCTCCAGGGGCACATCTGAGCTCTCACAGCAGTGGCACGCTGTGGCACTGGGCTTCCACGTGCTTAGCAGAGAGCTTGGAGACCAGGCTGTCAGCAGGGAGCAGAGCAGATAATCTGAGGCAGGAGAGCTCCCCAAGCTGTTGGGTGATGGAGAAGGGTGGTGCTGATCCTGTGCTGCTGCTGAGGCACTCACAGCACGCAGCAGTGGGCAGATGATGCTGCCAGCCTGCCATATCCTGGGGAAGGAATAGCTTGGCATCCCTTCTGTTGCTTTGTAGTTAGCAGGCAAAGGTGCTGGTGTCCCATCTGCCAGGGACAGTGTGATGAGCCCTGAGTGACAATCCCCTCAAATGCTGGGGCTGATGTGCTTGGACTTGCTGCTCTCTCCATCTGGTGGCTGGGAGGCACTAGGCCAACAGAGGTCAATCATTTTCCCTGAGAGTTTTTAATAAGCACGAGGCAGGTAATGGCAGCAAGATGCTGAAATGAGTTGTCCTCCAGCCAGTTTTCATCTTGTTTAATAGCCTGTCAGTAAGGCTAATGGGAATCAGGGTGTTAATAAGGAAAACAAGAAAACTTGAGCATAATTCCTTCCTGGCTCAAAAGCACATGCTGGCTAGAGGAGCAGCTCTCTGTGACAGGACTGTGCAATGCTAACTCAGAAATGGTTTGTAGCTCCTTGAACATTTGTTTGTAGAACACTTGAACATACACAAAGCTGGGAGGCCAGGGTTTTTCCTTCCAGTTGGTGACTGGGATGTGTCTGGGCTGCTCTCTGTCCACAATAGCCATGGCAGGCAGATGTTTCCTTGTGTTTGCCTTATCTCGAGCTGCAGAAGAAGTCAGGGACACAAATCAGTGGCACCCAGGTGTTCTGCAGTGGAAAGAAACCCAGAGTCGTTATCCCAAGTGCTGGGACTGCAGTGCTGCAGATAAGGGCTGGGACACAAAATGGAGCAGCTCAGAGCTCTGCTGCTCTTACTGCTGTTCTCACCTTGGCTCCCTTCAACCTTTCATGTGCAAGAATGACCCAAGCAGCTGAAATTTGCTTTTTCTCCAACTGAAATCTATGACAGCCACACTGAAACTGGAGCAGGAGGTCTGCAGGCTCCAAGGACTGATCAAACCTGAATGCAGTGCCATCACATGCAGTTATTAAGCTACAAAGGCCAATAAAATAAATGAGCTCTTGGTTTCCACATCTCCCAGTTTGAAGACTTTGTCTTGGGTGGTTCAAAGTCGCCTTAAGTAATAAAGGCTGCAGAGTGGGATGAAAGCTGCTGTTAAGTGTAGGAACATGCAGAAATCCTAATTGATGTCTGGAGCACCTGAGTAGCCTCTGAGATGCAGTTGGGCTGCAAGCAATAAACAGTTCTCTGCAGACACTGGTCCTTGAGGCACTGGGAGCAATTTGAAATGCAATGGCAGAGCCAGAACCATCCCATGTGCCCTCAGCTGCTGTCCTGTGATGTGAAGTGGCCCTGCCAGCTTAGAAAACAGGAACTAGCAGAGGATTATTCATAGTGAAACAGGCAGCGGAGAAGGCAGTGGGGAACTTCTGTCTGCCCACAGCCTGCACGTGCCTTTTTTTGGTCTTGTCTGGGATGAGAGGAAGGGTTTGACCTACAGCCCAAAGCCCCCCTGGCCACTCAGTCATTTCCTGAGTTAAAACATGAGCAGGGGACAGCAGAAGGGGTCAGCAAGGAGAGAAGCAGTTCTGGTGTGACTTCCACTTTGGAAGTGTGACATGGGGGCGAAGGCAAGGCAACAGGGAAAGGAACCCAAACCAATCTGGGAACATTTTAGATTTAGGTCTGGTTTAACACACGCCTACTTCACCAAAGTAGGACAGTGCTTAAGAAAAGCATCTTTCCCACTGCTGTGATGGAGTTGTAGGACAGCTCACTCTGGTGCTTGGGGAGAGGCTGCTCTTGGTGAGGTTGAGTGACATCGAGTCGTGACTCTCACCAGGCTGCTGGCTAATGGTGACAGTTTCATGTGCTTGAGAGCAGCCATTTCTTCAAGCTGGGGCGAGCTGGGGACAGGAAAAAACAGGCAGTCTGTCTGTCATGGCCTTCCAAAATGACACACTTGGGCTGCTAAAGGTGGTCTTGACACAGAATCATTAAGATTGGAAAAGACTTCCAAGGTTACAGAGTCCAACCTTTAACCAGTCACCACCTTGTCAACCAGAGCAGAGCACTCAGTGCCATGTCCAGTCATTTCCTGAATGCTTCAGGGATGGGGGCTCCACCAGCTCCCTTGGCAGCCCCTTCTGATGTCTGAGAACCTTTTCTGTGAAGAAATTCTTCCTGAACCTGCCCTGGCACAGCCTGAGGCTGTGTCCTCTTGTCCCTGCTCATTGGTGGTGGGGTCCCAGCATGTGACAGCAGCTGGAGATGGGAGAAGGTGACATGTCTGCAGGTGTTGTGACCTTTTGCAGCTCCTTGAGCCTGGAGGGGCTGTGTGCTGGGTGCTCCCCTTGCCAGTGGCTACAGAGCAAGAAGGAATTTCAGTGGTCAGAACATCATTTCAAAAAATGAAACACAGAAGAAGACCTTCAGGCCAGAGCTCACTCTAACAAGCTGCATGTGAAGGAAAACAAGGCACTTGCTGGGGTTTGTGTGGAGAGATAACAAATTTAATTCCATGGAGCAGGAGCTGTAGATAGAACAGGAAGCACGAGTGCTGAAGGGGAGATGGATGTTGTGTATCCTGGTGGGAGAGGAGCTCTGATGATCTTTAAAAGCTTTTCTCAGTGAACAGTTTGAAGTTCTCATGGCTGTCTCTGTCTCTCCAGGAAAGCTTCACTCTTTTGTAGCTGTCTGATGTCCTGAAGGACTCGGATTCTCTTTTAAGCAATAAGAAGAGCAAGTATTGAGGTTTATAACATGGGTTAAACTGTCAGATGTTGATGGTATTCCCCAGGGAAGGATCTCTGGGTCCTGTCAGCTTGCCAGTGCTGTCTGCTTTAAGATAAGACATCAAAGCCAGGCAGAAGCTGTAAATGGGTGGGCACTTAATTATCAAACTAAGTGAAAAGTGTGCAAGAATAAACAGGTAGAGCTAAGTCCTGTGATGGATCTTCACTGCAGTCACTGAAGGGACCTCAAAACCAGTAATTTCCTGATGTATACTCAGACCTACTCCTGCAAGGTGAGAAGTGGAGGATGGGAGTCCTGGAATAAGCCCCTAACCAACCTAACTTGCTGTTCTGTGGGAGCAAACCTTCCCCATGGGTCTCACCAAAGCCTGTTAATCAGGATACTTCAGAAAGCAGGTGCTGTAGAAGCACCCCTTGGGCTTTTGGGGTTTACATACCTTGGCATCAGGGACAGGTAAAGTTCTGCTTGTTCCCTGGCTTCTCCTCAAGAGGCTGAAGCTTGCCTGGCTGCAATGTGATCCTTGGGCATGCCAGGAGCCTGCCAGGTTTTGGGCAGGGTGCTGAGTCAGAGCTCCAGCTGTAGTGGAGAAATCAGGAAAACCTTCTCAGACATGGTGCTGCCTCTGCAGTGCTTTGTTGCAAATCAGAGGGCTTGGATTTGTACAAGCCTCTGGTCTCCCAAGCAGTATAAACCCTAAACCTCCAGTAATTTTTGTCCAGTGGGAACTCAGGGAGTTTCCCCATGGCTTAAGGGCCCTTGAGTCTGGTGGTGCAGACACTGTGCCATCAGAGAACTGGTGAGACTGGAACTGGCAGTGTCCAGTTTGGTGATGGAAGTGCCTGGCAGCCTGGACTGCTCCATGCCAGGCTCCCTGCACTCCCTGCCTAGGTGTCCTTGTGCAGTCTGCTCCTGGCAGCTGTGTTCTTTTTCTTTTTTTTTTTTTTTTTTTTTTTTCCAGAATAGCTAGAAGAGTTTCCTGTATCAAGTTTCCACCATTGGATCAGATCTTTGTCCTTGGCTGTTTGTGCCACATCCAGGACTTGACACTGCATCTCCTGCCCCTCTCCCTGGTCTGCATGAGCACAAGAGGGAGATGAGGCTGGGCAGTTACTGGGGTTTGCAGAGCAAATTCTGCTGTTCCCTGCTGGCAGCCAGGGAAGTAAAACTCCAAACTGAGCTTCCCAAAGAGCAGGTAGACTGCAGCCAGGGCCTGATGGCTTTGTGCTCCTGCCAAGCCCTCCTAATGCCAAGCTAGGATTTTCCTTTGGCTATTTGAAATCTCTGACTCCATGTAACAGTGCTGGAAATGGCATCAGGGGACCTGATCCCTTCTTTGGGGAAGTGAAACCCCTTCAGGGTCTGAGTTAAGGGGGGTGGTTCTGCCCTTCCATGATGTGACTGCTGCAGTGTGATTCAGGCCTGATGCAGGATATTGCCTTATTTGATGTTCAATCAGAAGCATTCAGTGCAATGCTACAAACTCAGTATACCAGAACCTGCTGTTTAGCCAGTGGCTTGGTTGAACTCACTTTGTTTCTGTATCCTGCAGCGTAAGAAAAAAACAAACAGCATTTGTTGGGCCAGCACAGGCTGCAGAGAAGGCACAGCCCCACGTGCATGTGACAGGCTGGTGCAGAGGTGTTGGAGCAGTTTCTGCTGGAGATGGGCACTGGTGCAGTGCTGTGGAAGAGCAGAGTGGCAGTGACTGCACAGTCTGGGGTGCGCAGGGGGCTGTGCCAGGAAATGCCAGCACAGGCAGGAGGGCACCATCTCTGGGCAGACAGAGATGTCCTCAAAGGCAGCTGAACCTGGAATAAATATTTGCTGCCTTTTTCTGACTGACAAGGCAGCTCAGTGTACCCTGCTGTCTGATACCTTGTGTCCTGGGCATCTTGCATTTTCTTCCTGCTGGGAATGCAAGAGCCAGATGGTTTTCTGTTCTTCCTCCCTCAGCTCAATTGCAAACTGAAATGTGTGGGACTGCAGCCTCTCCCCTCTCCTGCTGCTGAGGGCCGTGGTCCTTGTCCCCACCCTTGTCACATCTTGGCCATGTCTCTGCAGTGCTCCTTCCTGGGAGTCTGGGTCTTGCTAGGAAGCAGTGACATGGTTAACAAGGCTCCCTTCCTGCTTTTACAAGTTCCCTGTGAGCTCCCTAGGGGAATCTGCTGTCTCCACAGGTGTACCTTCCATCTGTCAGCCAGTTTGTTGAAAGGATTTTGACAGGCAACTTTCCTCCGTAATCCTTAATAGCTTCGAATTTAAAATGTTTATGGCAAAGCTAATCCCACGAAACTCCCTGTAGTTTTGATAAATCTGTCCTCCAGCAAGACTCTTCTGGTGAGAGGAGGTAAATCTACTTATTCCTGCAGTGATAAATATCTGCAGACTTGGCTGTGGGGCACCTGCTTGTTCCTCACTTCAGAACTGGTGTCTCCTCTCAGGGGGCATCTTGCTAGAAGCAAAATTTCATCTGGTGATCAATCTCCACAACCCCTGTCATGACAGAAAACTCTTGGAGTCAGTGAGTCTCTTGTATGGCTGTTGGTGTTGGACACTCCATTTACAGCTGGAGGAGAATAACTCAGGCTGGGATTTCTGGATGCTTCTATTTCCAAATCCCTCACTCAAAGCAGGGCAGCTTAGGTGGGATAAGCCCCCCGGTAACCTGATGGAGTCTTTGGTATCTCTTAGGACAGACAACCCAGAAGCTCTGGGGCAGGGGCACACCTTGGTTGTGCTCCCAAAGATGTCTTTAACCCACAGAATCATTACTGTGGTTTGTGCGGGTGTCATTGAGAGGGAAGAACAAAGGGAGACATTCTGTAAAACTGCAGAGCAGAGACCTCAGCACAGCAGGCAGGCTGGAGGCAGTGTACCAGTGTCTCACCACGGGTATTTGGGCTCATTGTGGTTGGGCCCTGCTGCAGGAAGCAGGATATCACAGGGACCCCAGGGCCCCGTGGTTAAACTGCCACCGTTGTCTTGGCCAGGACAGGAGTGTGAGGGTTGGCCTGGCACTGGGAGCTGGGGGTGGCATCGCTGCCCTGCTTACCTTGGGCGGGAGCACTGGCAGCTGCCCTGGCACCCTGCTCTGTGCTCTTTGTCCTGTGCCACTGGCAGCTGCTGATAGTCCCAGGAGATCCTGCCCTCATTCATGTGACACCCATTCCGTGCTCCCTCGCTGTCTCTCACCCTGCAGCAGAAGCAGCTGTGCTGGTTTGCACAGGAAGACCCTCTTCCATCTGGAAAAGGGTCTGCTGTTCCTCTGCCAGGCTCTGGAGCATCCTGTGGAGCAGCACAGATGCACACAGCAGCAGGGGTGGGAGTGCAGGGTCTGCTTGCTGCCTCTGCCGTGAGGGAAAGGGCTGGAGGGGGTCTGATCAGAGACTCTGCTTGCTGTGAGGGAAACAGGCTTAGCTGTGGCCTGGTTTTGGGAGGAGACATCAGCCAGAGCATGGCTGAAGAGCTGCAGGAGGAGTGGATGTTCTGGAATGTGCAGGTCAATATGGTGTGAGCAACTGTGAGTCATTCAAGGCCATTCAAATGAGGTCCTGGCTGGGCCTTTGGCCTCCTGCTCCCCACCATAAATGTGGTTATCTGGGCCCAGAGCAAACCTTGTCCTTACACATCCTTGTGAAAGTGACTCAGTGTTTGCAGAAGCCTTTCACATCCAAACCATTACCTAATCCTTTACTGCCCTGAGGTGGCTCACAGGTTCCTGCTTTGGTGGCCTGATTCCGAGGTGGCTGTGCCCAGGGTGTGTCCTGGGGGAAAGGGGGCAGTGGCCATGCCCAGGCTCAAAGTGGCACTTGGCAGCTGTAACCAGCCCGGGGAGCAGCCGTGTGCAGCTGCTGTGTGGTGTCCTGTCTGCTGCAAGGGCTCCTCCTGCTCCTTCCTGGTCGTGGGAAGCTGGTGCAGACTTGGCCAAAGCTGCTGCCTGGGAGGCTCCAGGCAGTGATGGTGTTGTGGGAGCTGGAATGGGATTATTGTGATACCAAGTGGTGCTTCCCAGGTTACTGAGGGAGCTCTGTGCTCATCATCTCCATAATCCCTTTGTGGTTTTTGTGGTGCATGAGACAGGTAACGCTGTTAACCTCAGTGAGGAAACCCAGTGTGGGGGATTTCCCCTTCACCTTGTGAGCTTTCAGGTGCCTGAGGGAGTTGTAATTGTGCTATCTCAGAGATTCTTTGGGTGTCTCTGAAGCTTGTGGGAAGTGGAAAAGCTGAACACCCTGTAGCTCTGGTGTTGTTAACCATGCAGGTAGCTCATAACCCTGGACCATCTCCTCCCTCTTGCTTTGACTGTCCCTCTCCCCTGCATCGCCAGCTCTCATCCTGCAGGTGAAAGGCATCTCTTTCCTAGAAGACTTTTCTCGTTCTGGAAGATGCTGATCTCTCAAATAAAACCCAAGGCCTGCTCCTTTTGTTGTGGGTCTGGAGCACAGCATGATTTCCCTTCTGGCTCCTGCTGGGATGGGAGCAGAGGCAGAGCTGGATGACAGAGCAGGACTTTGGAGCTGACTGCCTCCTCCTGCCTCTCCCTAGAGACACACAGGAACACCCAAAGGAGTGATGGGGATATCAGAAGGCTGGGGCTTAACCCAAACGTCTCTTTTCTCTCCCCCTCTCTCCACACAGGTGACGGAGCTGAACGAGCCCCTGTCCAACGAAGAGAGGAACCTGCTGTCCGTGGCCTACAAGAACGTGGTGGGGGCGCGGCGCTCGTCCTGGCGAGTCATCAGCAGCATCGAGCAGAAGACCTCTGCAGATGGCAACGAGAAGAAGATCGAGATGGTCCGCGCCTACCGCGAGAAGATCGAGAAGGAGCTGGAAGCCGTGTGCCAGGATGTGCTGAGCCTGCTGGACAACTACCTGATCAAGAACTGCAGCGAGACGCAGTACGAGAGCAAAGTCTTCTACCTGAAGATGAAAGGGGACTATTACCGCTACCTGGCCGAGGTGGCCACCGGCGAGAAGAGGGCGACCGTGGTGGAGTCTTCGGAGAAGGCCTATAGCGAAGCCCATGAGATCAGCAAGGAGCACATGCAGCCCACCCACCCCATCCGGCTCGGGCTGGCCCTTAACTACTCGGTTTTCTACTACGAGATCCAGAACGCGCCGGAGCAGGCCTGCCACCTGGCCAAGACGGCCTTCGACGACGCCATCGCCGAGCTGGACACCCTCAACGAGGACTCCTACAAGGACTCAACGCTCATCATGCAGCTCCTCCGCGACAACCTAACGCTCTGGACGAGCGATCAGCAAGACGACGACGGCGGAGAAGGCAACAACTAGACCCCCCCGATGGACTGGCAGCCGCACGCTGATGCTAACTACTGCAGTCTTTATTTTTTTCCCACGAGTGGGGGGGGGTCCGGGGTGGGGGAGGGAAAGGGAGGGGACACCTTCCCAGGGAGGCCCCCCACAACCTGTCTTTGATTGCCTCGTTGACATTTTTGCCAAAACACCACTAGTGGAAGTCAGGCTGGCTGTGCTGGTATGGAATAGCAGCCTCACTGGCATATGGACTGTTCTGTAGATTATTAATACAAGTGGAGCTGTCTTTAATTTAACTTTATTGCTAGAAATAAAAAAAAAAAGGGTTTTAAGACGAATTTGCGTGGATGGAATGGCCCTCATTTGGAAGGAAAGCAACGCAAAAACATTTGAAAAAAAAAAAAAAAAGGGAGTTCTGTGGTTCCAGTAAGGCTTCGAGCGTTTGTTTCCGCAGCCCAGGTGCCGTGTGCCCGCACCACGTCGCGGGGCCTCTCTCTGCAGCTCTGCCTGCAAATCCCCAAATTGAGAAGGAATTAAAAATAAAACCAACAAAACTAAAGAATTTGGGGCTTGCAAAGCCCTGGGATTTAGGCCATTCAATCTTTTTTTTTTTTTTTTTTTTTTTTTTTTTTTTTTTTGTTGAGATATTTATTAGGGTAGCTTACAGTATTAACACTAAATTGCAGTTTACAGTATTTCTACATTACAGCCATATGACATCAAGCCTTTGATTGTCTGTTTTTCTTTCTTTTGCTAGTTCTTTTGGCTTGCCTTCCTGAGCAGTCCTCGCCTGTGGACTGGCTTTAGCTATTCTGTGTCGCCCAAGGCAAGAAGACCGCCCGCCCCAGGAACATCAAAGCTGCTCTAGTTTTTTGGTCAACAGCTTAACAGGTGCTTGGCTAGCGGCTGTTTCAACTATTTTAAGTCCACAGCAAAAGGTTTAAGAACTTAATTAGACAAAGGGGGAAGTGTTTAAACTTAAAAAAAAAAAATGCCACTTAAATAAAAAACAATAAAAAAATATTAAAAAAAAAAGAGCATTCAGGTCTGTATGTCATGTACTGTGTTTGGTATTTCAAAAGACCATCCTGATTTAAGGTGCCACAGCTGCTTCCTCAGGGATTGCACTGCCATTTCACTCTGCCTGACTTTCTCCCACTGTACCATGAGGTTTGTCAGCAGATCTCCAGCACCCAGGGCTCCCTTGTTTGTCACCAGGGAAGCCGGGTGCGTTTTCCTTTCTCCTGGGGAAGCTTGTGGTGTAATGAGTGAACTTCAGGAGCTTAGACACTAATTTGGTAGAGAAATTCCTCAAGGGAAGAGCTACAATCATAGACATTTCTGTCCACCATCGGGAGCCCAGGAACTTAGTTCTCTTCTTAGCAAAATCTTTTCTCAGTCTGTCTGATCCGGCCGGGGGTGGGAGTTGGGGCATCTGAATTGCTTAGCAGGTACTACTTACCCCATTTTGAGTAAGTTCAGCTTTAATTTTGATTTTTTTCCATGGTTGTTGGAGGTTCAGTGCTGTTCTCTGGCTCGCGGAGCGCTGCGCCCTGCAGCGCTTCCCCAGCGCCGCGCAGCGAGGAGAACCCGCGCTCGTGCTTTGATTCAATCCTTACCGTGATTCTGAGATTCTGACGCTGATTTGGAACCAGGCTTTCCCCGGCCCTTGCGAGAGCCAGCCCGGCACGTGGTGAGGCACACACGGCACCGCTGGGGCCCGGGGGCACGGACACGGCTCCGGCCCCGGGAGCGCTCCAGCCCGGCTTGGCTTGGTTTGCTTTGGTTTGGTTTGGTTTGGGTCAGGCTCCCCCTGCTCCGAGGGCCCCGCAGGGAACTGGGGGCGCAGCACCCCACGGTGAGGGTGTGCGGTGCCGCTGTGTGCCGGGACCGGGAGATGCTTTAGGCTTTCCCTCTCATCCACCCCCGTGTCCCGTGAGCAGTGTTGTCCCAGCTGTATAATTGGAAGTGATTTACTGGAATTACAAAACTTATCTTCTTTTTTTTTTTTATGTTTTTTTTTTTCCCAAAATAATTACTACTCTTTTTGGCTTTTTGCTCTGGCTGCTTTAGGAAACTTATGCAGGAGAGATGGCACAAGAGGGCTAAAAACGGAGTGGGGGTCAGGGACTTGATTTTTAAGCAGCTTGAATGGTTTCTTTCATTTTTTAAGAGATGCACTTGCCTATGATACTGTCTCTCCAGTGAAATGATTACTGCTCCATTACTCTATTGATACAATATTGTGCATGCTAGTGTCGTATTTCTATACAGTAGCTTGAAATTTATTAACTTATACTGTAGATGTTATGTATTCCTATGACAAAATAGTCTTCAAAAATTTTTTAAAGTTTTTTAATTTATTTTTCTTTCCTTTTTTTTTTTCGGGGGTAAAGTTTGCTCTACCAAATAGTGATCGTAACAAACTGATCTGTTATGGATGTTGCTATAGTGACATGCAATTATATATGATTTTGTTTTTAAAAAGGAAAAAAAAAAAGCAAAAGAAAACACCAGTGTTAGCTTAATCTTAATGTCTGGTGTTCGTCATGGTGAAATTATAACTATTACAGTGTAGGAGAACAATGACTGTGTTCTTTGAATGAGCCTTTGTTTGTGCTTTTTGTCATGTTATGCAGTGAACTATTTTTAAGGTCTAATCAGTGATTATTTTTCCAACTCCGTGTTTCTGTAAGGAATTATTTCACACACGGACCATTCTTAGCAGTTTTTCCTCAGTGATGGAATATCATGAATGTGAGTCATTATGTAGCCGTCGTACATTGAGCAAATAAACTTACAGATCTGACGTCAGCGCTGCTTAATTGTTATCGCCTTGTCTCGACTTTCTGGGGGGCTCCGGGGGGCTCGGGGGCAGCCTGGGCTCTGCTCCTGGGGCAGCGCTGAGGATCCGCGTCCTCCTCAGGCTTCGGGCTCCTCCCGGGGCTCTGCGGGGCGGGGGAGCCGCGGGGAGGGTTCGGGAGGGGCTGGGTGGCTCCTTCCCCACCCCGGTCCTTCCCCACCTGCGTCCTTCCTTCCCCACCTCCGTCCTTCCCCACCTCCGTCCTTCCCCACCCCCGTCCCTTCCCCACCCCGGTCCTTCCCCACCTCCGTCCTTCCTTCCCCACCTCCGTCCTTCCTTCCCCACCTCCGTCCTTCCTTCCCCACCCCCGTCCTTCCCCACCCACGTCCCTTCCCCACCTCACAGAATCACAGAATCACAGAATTTTCAAGACTGGAAGAGACCTATAAGATCATCTAGTCCAGCCGATGTTCTAACTGTTCAGCTAGATCATGGCAGCAAGTGCCACATCCAGTCTTTTTTTAAATTCTTCAAGGGATGATGCCTCTACCACCTCACTGGGTAAATGATTCCAGTTTCTGACCACTCTTTCTGTGAAGTATCCTTCCCCACCCCCGTCCCTTCCCCACCTCCGTCCTTCCTTCCCCACCCCGGTCCTTCCCCACCTCCGTCCCTTCCCCACCTCCGTCCCTTCCCGACGCTTTTCCGCTCGCAGCCACACGCGCGGTGACTCACGCTGTAAAAATATTCCCCTCCCCGCCAAGCTATAAACAGAAAATGCGCCTTGACTCAGCGCCCTGCGAGGGATCGGGGCTGCAGCACCCACCCCACCCACGGCAAGGGCTGCGAGCAGGAGGGGCTGGGGGCTCACGGGGCACCCCCACACAGGGAGGGACACCCCGACCCCATCCCAGCGCCGTGGCCCTGCCGCAGCCCCCACCCCCGGCTTATTTTGGGAAGCAAAAGTCACCGTGGTGAGGGCACGGGAGAGGCGAGAGGGCTGGGGATGCTCCCTGGGGGCTTCTTCCCCTGGAGTGAGGCTGGGGCTGGAAAAGCCTCACACACAAATGGGACCCCCCCCCCCCCCAAGCACAGGAGTGACCCCCAACAGCAGGAATCAATCACCAAGATCGGGAATTGATCCCATTGATCCCCAGGGTTTGCCTGAGACCTGCCAAACCCATCGCAGCCCAAACTGCTGGGCAGAGGGGTGGGGAGCAGGGGCTCGGGGCGCAGGGAGCCCCCCAGGCTCCGACAGGGGCCTCACAACTGCAGGATTCCTCCCAGGTCAGCGTCGGCCAGGGATGACTCAGGGGGGATTAGTGGGATTTGACTGAGCGGGGAACATCGGGGGACATCGTGGCCCTGACCTCGGCCATGTAGGGCCAGTCCTGCCCAGAGCCCCGGGGCAGGGAGGGCGCAGGGGACACGGGGCCAGCCGGGGCCAAACGGCACCAGGGCACAACCCAGCCCCTCTGCAGCCCCCTGGGAGGCTGCAGCCCCTGAGCTGAACCCCCAAACCCTCAGACAGGGGGCTGGAGGGAAGGGGGAGCCCGGGGGCAGGGCTGGACCTCAGGGGGCTGCACTGCTGGGGTGGGTTCTTGCCCATGGAGCCCCTGTTTGGCCTCTGACCCAAAGGGAGTGTTTGTGCACTTGTTTTTTGGGGATGCAGCATCCCAGGATGGTGACACTGGGGTGTGGAAACCCCAGATATTCTCTGATAGGGCATGTGGGGATCCTGAGCGTGGGAAAGCAGGGATGAGGAGATCTGGGACTGGAGACGCGTGGGATGCAGGAGACCCAGATTGTGGAAAACTGGGATGCTGAGACAGGGATGCTGGAGACCTGGCATGTGAACACCAGAGATGTCGGAGATCAGGGATGTAAAGCCCCCAGAGTGCTGGAGGTGGATATGGAGAGCAGAGATGTAGGAGACCCAGGTGTGAGATATTCAGGATGTGCATGTCAGGGACATCGACCCCAGGTTGTGAAGCCTTGGGATGAGAACACCGGGGATGTGGAGCCCTGGGTTACAGACCCCAGTGCTGGGCAGGGCTCGGGGACCCTGCTGGCCCCTCTGGCCCCAGGCAGCCCCGTCCCGGTGCTCTGGTCCCCGGGCAGCTCCCACAGGAACGGCCCAGCCGAGGGGCAGGGGGCACACACACCACAAGGACAGGTTTCTTTCACCAGCTTTTATTCCGGCTGATTCTGTCGGTTCCTTCACATTTTCTCAAGGCACTCAGTGGCAGGGCGAGTACAAAATCAACAGTAAAAAGGGGGTGGGTGTGAGGGGGCAGCTGGGGGCGGGGGTAGCAGCGGCGGCTTCTCCTCTTCCTCCTCCTCCTCCTCCGTCTCCTCCTCCTCCTCCTCGGTGCCGCCTACTTCTTGGCCGGCTCCTTGGCCTGGCTCTCCACGGTGACGGGGATGGTGATTTCGGCAGACTGGATGGCGGGTTTGGGCAGGGGGGCCTCCACGGTCAGCATTCCATCGGGAGACAGCGAGGACCGCACGGCCGTGGCCTCCACACCCGGGGGAAGGCTGGGAGGGGAGGAGAGGGCAGGTGAGGGCTGCAGCACCGACCCAGGGGATGCAATGCTCAGCCCCAAATCGCTGCCTCTCCCACTCCCAGTTTGGCTGAGCAGCATTCCCAGTTTGGTCAGTGAGGTTTGGAAGGTGTGGGTGGGTGGGGAAACATCCCCAAAGACATCGGGGGTGCATCAGGTGTCTCCCCTCCTCCCTGGTACTCACGTGTATTTTCGGGTGAAGCACCTGGAGATGAAGCCGTGCTCATCCTGCTTCTCCTCGTGTTTGCCTGCAAGGGAACAAAACCTCAGTGATTGGGTGGGAACCTTCCTGCCCCACCCCAACACTTGTGAGGGGCTGATTCTGCCCATCCCGGGGCTGATTCTGCCCATCCTGGGGCTTTTGCCATAATATCAGCCTGCAGCAACTTTGGGGGGACCCTCTGCAGGGCCACCCTGGGTGCATCCCCCAAATTTAAGCAGAGGAAAGTGCAGTGCCAGGAGCTGGGGGTGGCCAAAGGGGCCCAACAGTGTCCAGCTGGCCCCACAGCTTGGCAGGGCTGGAGATTGAGCAACCCTCTGTCCCTGAATTCATCTGGGAATTGCCCCATTCCTTGCAGGCCCTCCCTCACAGGGCAGGAAGCTCATCCTGGCCTCGTGCCACAGATCTGGGCTTTGTCACAGCATCCAGGCTGCTGTGGGGGCTGCAGGGCTCACGACACCCCAGGACCCTCTGTGGCTCACTGTGTCCTTCCAGAACAGCAGCAAGGGGTCAATGTATGGGGTTGGGGGGGGGTCTCTGCACCTGAGTGCACCCCGAGACTGAGCTGCAATGCTGGGCCTTCCTCCACGCCTCGATTTTCTCTTTCCCTTTTCCTTTTTCTTCTCTCCTCCATCTCCTGCTTTTCCTTCCCCTTATCCCCATCCCTTATTCCACATTTCCCCCCCGTCAACCTCCAGCACCGCAGCATCTCCCCCACGCAGGAATCCCCACCCCAGCACCCACCGGTGATCTCCACGATGTTATCCTTGGTTTTCACCACCAGCTCCTCGGGGGCGAAGTGGTTGACGTCCAGGGTGACCTTCCAGCTGTCGGCGGTCTGGCGGATCTCGGAGATGCCGCTGCTCAGCTGCCGGCTCAGCGCCTGCCCGAAGGGCGAGCCCGGCGCGGGCATCAGGGCGCTCTCCCGGGGCAGCAGGCGGAAATAGCCGGGCCAGGCGCTGCCGCTCGGCCACTTGTACCAATCCTCGGGGATGTGCGGCATCCCGAAGGACTGGTCGAACAGGCGGCTGCCATGGTACCTGGGGAAAAACACCAATCGCTCGTTTTTAAAGTTTTCGGAGTTTAATAGTGTGGTGGTTTGAAGGGAAGTGAGTTTTTTGGGATGCTGCGCTGCTCAGATTTGAATGTTGGCACCCGGTGTGGCCACTGGGGACGTGGATACGCCTCTGAGAACACAGGGGTTAAAAGCAGAGGACTCCCAGGAAACCTTTCTCTTGGGTTCCGGTGGGGAAAGAGTTCGGATAAAATGGTTATAAAAAATAGTAATATAATTATAGAGTAATAATAATTTGGATAATTTGAATTAGAACAATATGAGACAATAAATATAAAGAGTTACGGATGTCTGGGTACCTTTTTCTGGGCAGCAGGAGCCCGAAAAAGGACCCACATTAACAGAGGATTAACCCTTAAAAGCAACAGCCTGTTGAATATTCATACACCTCATACATGATGCATAAATTCCATTCAAATACAGGATTCTGTCTGGTCATCATCAGCTTCTTCTTCCGAATCCTAACAGCGCCTTTGAGGCATGAAGAAGTTCATTTCTTCTGATAAGAGACCAATAAATTCATTTTCTCTGAAAGATTTAGGTGTCCTGCAGCTGCTATCTCACTGCGAGTCCCTTCTTTAAAAAAAGCATCCTACATAGCACAGTTTCTACTTTAACATTTTTAACAACCTAAAACCATATTCACCACAGTACTTAAGAGAATTAACACAGCACAACTTTCTAACATAACACATATAATATTTACAAAAAGCCAATGATAAAACCCATGCATCTTTCACCGTACCAGTCGCGGAAGGGGTCCCAGCTGGGGCTGCGCAGGAAGGTGAAGGGGACGCGGCGCTCGGCCATGGCGTGCGGGGCTGCCCGAGGGGAAGGCGGCCCGGCCCTTATGAACAGGGCCCGGGGTTATTTTTAGCCGGGCTGCTCAGCTGGCTATTAATGGAAATCGCGGCAGCCCCGGGGAAGGGACCAGAAGCTTGTGCCGGGCTGGGGCGGCCGCACGCAGCCGCAGAGGGTGGGTGGGTGCTGTGCGGGGAGGGGGCTGGCAGCCCGCAGGGCCCCCGTGCCAGGGACGTGTCCGTCCTCCTGTCATCGGGAGAGGCTCGGCCTGCTTGCGAGTGATGGATGGCCCTTGGAGCCGCTCCCGGCCTCTCTCTCTGCCCGGAAAACAATCCCCAGGATGCGGCGTGAGAAGGGGCTGGGGCTGGGCCAGGCTCGGGAATGGCCGGATGAGTCAGAGCAAGATGCCCTGAGTGGCCCTGTGCTGTGTCACCGCCTGCCAGAACCTTCCAGAGCCCCCCAGCAGCCGGCCACCCACCTTCCAGAAGGTTCCAGAGCCCCCCAGCTCCTGGTCATCCTCCAGCTCCTGGTCACCCACCGGCCAGAACCTTCCAGAGGCCCCAGCTCCTGGTCTCGCACCTTCCAGAAGGTTCCAGAGCCCTCCAGCAGCCAGTCACCCACCTGCCATAACCTTCCAGAGCCCCCCAGCTCCTGGTCACCCACCTTCCAGAAGGTTCCAGAGACCCCAAGCTCATGATCACCCACCTTCCAGAAGGTTCCAGAGACCCCAAGCTCCTGGTCACCCACCTTCCAGAAGGTTCCAGAGCCCCCCAGCCCTCTGGCCCTCCCATGCTCAGCACCGTGGTAGGAAGCCCCAGCACCAAGCTGGGCTGTTCCAGTCCCCAGGAATGGGGTCCATGAGGCCCTTGTGGGGTTGGTGGGGGTCTCAGGGCCAATGGGGACTGTGGAATGGTTGTGATAATGGGGTTAGGGGGGCTCTAGGGGGGCAGAGGGACTGGGGGCTGGAAGGGGATCCTCTCATCCAAGTCTCTCCATACCCCTGGCACTCAGGAAGGGATTTCCATCTGGGAACCCAAGCTCCCATGCTGGGGAAGGGGCTGTTTCCAGCCCAGCCTGGCAGCTGTGGGCCCCCATCACCCGTGCCCAGCTCCCCTCTGGCCCCAGATTTGCCCTGGAGAAACGGGAGGTGGTGGCAGCTGAGCCCTGACACACTCAGGGCACGAATCAGTGACCTCCAGGAGTGGGGGGGATGGAGCAGCAGGAATTTGGGGGTGATGATGGGGTCAGGGGGGCTCTAGCGGCGTAGAGGGACTAGAGGGGACTGGGGGGGCGGGCTGAGTGATGTGGGGCTGGGGGCTGTGGTAGGCTTGGCGGGGTTAACCAGGGGAAGATGGGGCACTGCAGAGGAGAGGGAGTGGGAGGGATGCAGGGAAATGAGAGGGATGTGGGAGGGAGGGGAGAGATGCAGGCAGGGATGCAGGGAAATGGAGGGGAGGCAGGGAAGGATGCCGAGGAAGATGCGGGGAGGGATGCTGGGAGGGAGGGGAGGGATCGGAGGAGGGATGCGGGGAGGAACGGAAGGGTGGCAGGTGGGAATGCAGGGAGGGCTGCAGGGAAACGGGAGGGATGGGAGGGATACAGAAACACAGGGAGGAGCAGAGAAGGATGGGAGGGATCAGGAGAGGGACGGAATGGATGGGAGAGTTGCAGGCAAATGGGAGGGATGCAGGGATGTGGGAGAGAGGAGAGGGATGCAGGGATGCAGGTGAGGATGCAGGCGGGGATGCAGGGATGCAGGGAGGGATGAAGGGAAGCAGGCAGGGATGCAGGTGAGGATGCAGGCAGGACGGATGGCAGCTTGCAGACAAACGGGAGTGATGCAGGGAGCCAGGAGCACGGCAAGGAGCCAGGAGGATGCAGAGGGTCCCCCACAGACACAGCAGGATCCTCGCAGGGATCAGACACAAAACTCCCGGTGCTGCTCCACACGGAGGGAGAGGGAGGAGCAGGATGGATCCGCAGGGAGCCGCAGGGAAGGAGCAGGATAACCCTGCCAGGAAGAAACCTCTCAGTGCCCAGCAGGGTAATTTACAATATATACTGTATATTTATTATAATTGCACCAGCTCACGGCATCTACAGCTGTACTCACAACCCAGAGAGAGAGCGCACGCGCGACAGGAAAATACTGAAGTATTTCTACAGAGTATTTGTTCCAGTTGGCTCCCTCCCGGCAGGAGACAGAGACTGTAAAAGAGGAAGACTGGAATTTTTCCCTGATGTGCTGGCTGCTCCGCGGCGCCGCTGCAGGCGGGGCTCGGGTCCCGGGGAGCCGCGGCCCCACGGGGGCTGCAGGGACATCAATCCCCGCTGCTGGCTCGGCTCCGGCTGTTGGCAGGGCATTCCCCCATGGCCCAGCAGGGTCGGGGCTCCACGGCCGCTCTGGGGGGCTGTGGGGGCTGTGGGGCAGCAGCTGGAATTGCTGGGATGGTTTGTGGAGCGCGTGGCTCGGGGTTTGTGGGGATGCTGGGGGAATTCGTGTCCTCCATCACCCCCCAGGCTCCAGGAGAGCAGAACCTTTTGTCTCCTCCTCCTCCTGCCACTGTCACATCCAGCGCTGCCACCCTGCCCAGGCTGGCATGTGGGGACAAGCTGCACATGGAGTGCCACCAGTGTGTCCCCTCCTTACCTGTTCACCCCATCTCTAACACGTCTGGACACCCAGGGGCTGGCACCCGTCACTGCCCAGCTCCTGGAATTTCTCTCCAAGGGCTGGTGAACCCTGGACACACCGGGTTTGGGAGGCTGACCCTGAAGTGCCCCTTGCTCCCATCCCTGCTCCATCAGGCCCAGCTGACGAGGCTGAGCTGGGCTCCAGAGGATCCCCCCGAGCCCGGCTGGCCGGGAACCAGCCAGAGCCCGGCTGTGCATGCAGGGGCAGCGGGTTAATGCGGGCAGCTGCTGTCCCACCCAGCCATTGTCCCCATTGTCCCCATTGTCCTGCTCCAGCCAGCCGCAAACGCGGGGCCAGCGGCGTCAAACACCGACCCCGGGGCCACCGCTGTCCTCAGCGCCTGGGGGCTTGGGTTTTTTTGGGAAATCAGCAAAATCCTGCAAAAGGCGGGCCGCAGGCCGAGCCCGGGACCCTCCTGCCTCTCTCTTCCCATAATTGAGTTTAAAAAGCAGCCACATTTCCCCAGAGCAGGAGGGGACAGGGGCTGCGAGCCCAGAGGTGGGGCAGGCCATGGCAGTGCCAGAGGGTGGCTGGGTGCACCCCCTGCCCAGCCCCAGCTCCCCCCTCCCGGGGTGCCCCCAAACTGGGGGGTGGGTGGGTGCCAGGGCCGGCTCCTGAGCAGGGACAAGCAGCGTTTTTCCCTGGATCTCCTCGCTTGGGAAGAGAATTACAGGTGCTGCCGGCTTTGTTCATCCATGGCTCGGCGTGTGCTCAGGTCTGGGGGCACCCCAAAATGTTTTGCAGAGCCCCTGTGCCCCGTGACACCCTGGGGACAACTTTGCTGGGGGAAACAGGGCCTTGCTCACCTCTGGTTGGCATCACACCCTCCAGCTGAGCCTGCCCCCCCATCTGCCCACCTCCCCGGGATGCTCTTGTGCTAAAAAACAGTCAAACAACCCCAAAAAAAGCACAGGGGGACGCCAGGGGTGTCCCCAGCCACCCCCACCCTCTGGCCCCAAGGTCTCTGCAGAGCATTTGTTCCCTCGCTCTGTGCTCGCCCGCCCCACCCCGCCCCACTCGCAGAAATAAGAAGAGATCCGAGATCCTCCCCTTCCCCATCCCGACCCCAAACACCCCGGAGCGGGGGGAGCCACCCCCTCCCAGGGCGTTCCCGTCTGAGTTCCCGTCCGTGCTCTCCCCCAGCGCTGCCAGGTCCACCCTGAGCATCCCCCGGCTCCTTTCCACCTCCCCGCGGGTCCCGTCCCTCCTTGGGGGCAGAGCTGGGCTGTCGGGGGGCTCAGAAGCCGGCGCTCTCCGAGCTGCTGCGGCTGTTGTAGCTGGGGCTGCGGCTGGGGCTGCGGGAGCGGCTGGGGGGGCTGCGAGTCCGGCTGCGGCTGCGGCTGGAGCTGTAGCTGTCGTAGCTGCGGCTGCGGCTCCGGCTGTACGAGTAGGTGCTCAGCGAGCTGGAGGACGAGGGGCTGGGCCGGTAGTAGGGGATGGGACGCTTGCGGGCGCTGCGAGTGGAAAAGGGAAACTGAGTCAGGGGAAAGGGGTCCTGGACGCTGGAAGGGCGCTGGACCCCCAGCATTGAGGCAGGGCAGCCAAGCATCCCAGCGGGGAGGATGTGCCACCAGGCGTCACCTCCCCGTCCGTCCATCCATCCATCCATCCATCCATCCATCCATCCATCCATCCATCCCTCCATCCCGCTCCTCCTCCCCTGCGCCCTCCCCCGGGGTGTTAGTCCTGGATTAGGCAGCGTCGAGGGTGGAAAGTGAGCAGGTTAATGTGGCTTTTGTGTTTCCCAGACACCAAAGATTGAAAGCTGCTGAAAAAGAGACGGTCGGGATTAGCGGGAGGCGAGCTGCAGCCCGCCCGGCGCCGGAGGATGAGGAGGGACACGGGAGGCACGGGGACACGGGGGACAGCGACATCAGGAGTCGGCCCCTTGCCCCTTGTCCCAGCCTGGTGTTAGTGGGAGCAGAGAGTGGCTGGGTGCTGGGCGCATCCTGAGGTGTGAGGAGACACAGAGGGGTCCAGGAGGAAGAGGAGGAAGAGGAGGAGGAGGAGGAGGAGGAGGAGGAAGGGGGAAGGTTACCCTGGGAGCCAGGCTGGCGGCGATGCTCTCCGGGAGGGACCTTGGGATGAAATGGAAAAGGAGAAGTTGGCATCACTGAGGTAGGACCACGTGGTGGAGGGTTTGATGGGAACTGGAGACAGGGCAGGTGTCCCTGTGGGGCTCCTGGCTGGGCTATGGGGCAGGCAAAGGGGGCTGGGGGTGTTTCCCTGGCTGCCCCCTCCCCACAGCATCCTCTACACCTCACAGAAATGGCTCTGCTCCTCCTGAACCCTGAGCAGAGCAGGGTCTGCCACCCCCATCTCCCCCAAGGATGGTGATGGGATGAGGTGAATGGTCCCCACAGGGATCATGGGCTGTGTGCTCCAGCCGAGCCCTGCCACCTCCCTGGGGACATCCTGAGAAAACCTGGATGGAGCAGGAGGGATGGAAAACCAGACAGTGGCACCTGGGCTGGGCTGGGAGCAGCTTTCCCAGACCATTCTCTTTCCAGGACATCCATCAGGGAGAACTGTAGGGAGCTCTAACCCATGGGCTCTGCAGTATTCCTCCTGTCCTCCCTCCTGACAACTCCAGCCCTGCCCAGGCAAAACAAAATCCCTCCCACAGGGAGGCAGATTTCTGAAAATCCAGCCCCCCCGATCACCCAGCTGATAGTGGGAGAGACAAATAGGTCAGGAAGGAGGTAATCTGGGCTGGGCACGGCCCCGCCGCCAGTGCTGCATCTTAACGAGGTGCTACATATGCACACAGTGTTTTGTCTGGCAGGAAATATTGCCTGTCTTACAGCTCAGGATCCTGAGGCAATAGGATCCCAAGGAGGAGAAGCCAGCTTTTGGAGGGCAGGAGAGACGTGGCTGCGGACGTGAGCGCTGCTGGAATACGCGCAGCGGATTAAAATTAATTCCTGTTCTCCTGCCTCGAAATAGGAAGAGATCAGAAGGTCACAGCATTGGAGGCAGTCTGGTCACCCATCTGTCTGGGCCAGCTGATTCACCCAGCCATCCTCAGAGCTGTCTGTGCATCCACAGAGCTGCTGCTGTCCATCCGTGTGTCCATCCATGTGTCCATCCACCCATCCATCCATCTGTATGTCCATCCATCCACGTGTCCATCCATCTGTCCATCTGATTATCCGTCCATCCATCCATCCATCCATCCATCCATCCATCCATCCATCCATCTATCCATCCATCATCTGTCCATCCATCCATCCATCCATCCATCCATCCATCCATCCATCTATCCATCCATCATCTGTCCATCCATCCATCCATCCATCCATCTATCCATCCATCATCCATCCATCCATCCATCCATCCATCCATCCATCCATCCATCCATATGTCCATCCATCCACGTGTCCATTCATCCGTCTGTCTGTCCGTCTGTCTATCCGTCCATCCATCTATCCATCCATCCATCCATCCATCCATCCATCCATCCATCCATCCATCCATCCACTTGTATGTCCACCCATCCACGTGTCCATTCATCCGTCTGTCTGTCCATCTGTCTATCCTTATGTCCATCCATCCATCCATCCATCCATCCATCCATCCATCCATCCATCCACCCACCCAGGCACCCTTTGGGGTCAGCTGGCAGCAGAGCCCAGCCCTGGGCCGTGTCAGTGTCAGTGTGTCAGTGTCAGTGGCTGTGGCCGTGGCAGTGTCAATGGCTGTGGCAGTGGCAGAGCCTTTGTCCCGTGCCAGGACACACCTGGTGATCCTCCTGGGCTCCATGAAGCTGGGCGAGTCGCGTCTCCTCTTCCTGATGGGGGAGTAGCTCCTGGAGCGGCGCCGGGGGCGGGCGGGATCGGGGTCACCGTGACGTGTTCGGGGCTCGTTGTCCTTCTCTCTACAGCCCGGGGAGGAGGAGAAGGGTCAGGGAATGGGCTGGGGTCCCGTGTGGCACGCAGGGACACCCTGTGGCAGCAGTCACTGCCCGGATGTCACTCCCACCTGGGGCTGGCGTTTCCAGCGTGACCAACAATGACACGTCCCCTCCCCGAGTGCCAGGGCAGCCGGGACCGCCCTGAGCCGCGATGCCCCCTGAGCGCCCTGGCACCCGCGGTGTCCCCGTGCCCCTGTCCCCTCGGGCCTGACCTGCTGGCTGGCTTTTTGGGCGAGGGCGAGCGGGAGCGGCTGCGCGCTGCTCTCTTCTCCCGGGAGCGGGAGCGGGACTTGGACGGGGAGCCGCTGGAGCTCCAGGAGCTGCTGCGCTGGCCCGGGCTGGGGGACGGGCTCTTCCTCCGCTCCGAGGCGTGCCGCGAGTGCTTGGCTGACGACTCCGAGCTGCTGTTGGGCCGGCCCCGGTGGTGCCGCTCCTTCACCCTGTGAGGGCAGATGCCAGCACCGCCTCGCACCTGTCCTGGCTGGCAGGGTGTCTCCACCTCAGCCAGGGACCCCAGGTTCCCATAAGGAACACTTCATGACACCAGTTTTTGACTGGGCTACATCCCAGACTGTAAAGCACGGGGTTTCCATTTGCTCGGCATCCCGCATCCTGTGGGATGCTGTGATCCCCTGCTGCCATCCGGGCACTGCCCTTCGCAGTGGGATAATCCCTGGCAGGGATGGCCCTTCCCACAGTGCTACCATTGACCTACTGTGGCTCTTCCCTATCCCCATCCCTTCCCTAACACCATCCCCGGGTCTGTTCCCATCGCCATTCCCATGGCCAACTCGTCCTCATTTCCTGTCTCTTTCCCATCCCTGCTCCACTCTCATCCCTTGAGCATCCCAACCCAGCCCCGCTCACAGCTTAGCCCCCAGGGCTTTGCCTGGATGTGTTTAAGGGATTGCAGGGAGCTGCACCCCAAACATCCCAGCCCAGCTCCCATACCCTCAGCTTAGCCCCCAGGGCTCTGCCTGGATGGATTTAAGGTGCCCGCAGGGAGCTGCGTCCCAAATATCTGATCCCAGATCCCGGGCAGGGACGGCAGGAGCCCATCCCGGGCACTCCCTTACTTCTTGCCGTGCGCTCCGTGGTTCCTGTCGGGGCCGGCGGGCGGGTGGTACGGGTGGGAGCCGGCCGAGCCCTCCGAGTCGCTGCTGGAGCCGGCGGGGCTGAGCGGCGGCGGCGGCGCCTCCCGGGGGCCCGGGGGCCGCCCCTTGCTCTGGCCGCGGTGTCGGGGCGGCGGCGAGGCACTGCGGGAGCGATGCCGGTGCCCGTGCTTGGCCCGCTCCGGCGAGGGCGAGCGGGGGCTGCGGGCGCCGTGTCGGCCGCCCCGGGTGCGGGGGGACGGCGGCTCCGTCCTGCCGTGAGCCCGCGGAGAGGGGGACGCCGAGGCCGGCCTCTGGCAAGGGGGGAGAGAGAGAGAGAGAGAGAAGGAGGGAGAGGAGGAAGGGAGGAAGGAGAGAAGAAAGAAGGAGAAAGGGGATTTTAACGGGGGGCGCCGGGCCGGGGGCGCCGATCACAACGTCAATGCACATCGCATAAGGCAGGCTACACAGACGCTACTCTGCACCTTCCTCTCGCCCTCAACAACGTGGGTCATGCAAACCTCCGCATGCAAAACGCCAAAAAAATAGAACTCAACTCAAATCGTAATCAAAACCCAAAGGAAGGGGTGGGATGGGAGGAAAAGAAATAAATCCAATGAAAGCCCCAAGTCGTCGGGGAGGGAAAGCTTGGAGGGAAAGAAACAAACGCCCCCCCCCCCCAAAAACACCTGGAGAGGGGATAAAGCAAACCCTGGTGCCCGCCATCCCGACCAAGAAAGGGGAAGGGAAAAGGGGGATAAAACCCAAACGAAGGAAGGAAAATGGGGGGGAAATTAAAAAAAAAAAAAAAAAGAAAATATGAGAGGAGGGAAGGTGGGGCAGTGGGGGAGAGTAAATCAGACTGAGCCGAGGGGAAAGGGTCGAACCAAAGAGGGCTGGAGGTGATGGGGTCTGCTCACACAGACGCATGCACATATATAGAGATATATGTTCTGATACGTGTAGATTTTATCAATAGTACGGCTTTCGGCTTAAAACAAATCCAGAAACGAGGAAAAAACGGCACAGAGCAACAATGGAGGGCAAGGCAGGGCAGGGGGCCGGGGGGGGCGAGAAGGCATAAAAGAAACCAACAAAAAAGAAAGAAGAAAAACCATCCAAATCAAATAAAACTTAAAAAAAAAAAAATTAAAAAATAAATAAATAAAAAACAAAGCAAAACTTCACAAATGTCCTCGTTACTGAGATAAACGAATGTCTCTGAGCTCTTCCTGGGACACGCATTGAGCTGTTAGCTGTGACTCTGCAGGGAACTGCTAAGTCCTCATCAGCACTCAACACAGACTTTGCTTTCTGCTTCCTTTTTTTTTTTTATTTTTTCCATTATATGCTTTTTTTTTTTTTTTTTAAGTCCCTCTTGGTTAACATCCACTTACCAAAAAAGTGGCATTTCCTCCTTTAGTAGGTAAGGTATGAAGAGAAGGGAAAAGCGGGGCAATATAAGTGCATCATTAGATTCACAAAAATGCAAGAGAGAAAGAAAGAGCGAGAGAAGGAGGAGAGACAGAGACAGAGCCAGAGAGAGGAGAAATAAAACAAACCAACTCACTTCTCCTATGGGGAGGGGAAACCTTGGCCCACCACCGTGGCCAAGCCCTGAGCACTGAGACCTCAAGGGATTTTGCCCAGCCCTGAGGCTCCCAAATATCTCAGCTCCTCTGAGCCACAAACCCTGCCTGGGTGTTCCCCCCATCTTTGTAAACATCACAAGACCAAAAAGATGGGTGGAAACAGCTCCTGTAACAGCAGTCCTGCCCAAGCTGGCAGACCCCAGCTCAGGGGGCTTTGGGGTCTCCTTCCCCACAGCCACAGCCCAGTGCCAGCTCCCTGAGAAACCCTGGAGGGTGAATCCTGCACAGGGCATTGCTGAGTCCAGCCGAGGAATCAAAAGGGGTTCAGGGATATTGGGGTGGTGCCAGGATCGTGCCACCATGCCCAGGGCTGGTGACCCCAGTTCCTCACCATCCCACCAATGAATGCTCAGTGAATCCTCGAGGCTGAGCTTCTCTCCACCCATCCCACTGTGTTCTCAATGCCACTTTTCTCCCCCCAAAAAAGAAGGGGGCAGGGTGAAGGGCTGGGATTCTGGGGACCGCCACGAAGATGCTGCAAAAGGGACACAAAGCTTCCATGTCCCTGAGCATCCCAGACTGCTCCACACCCCACCACCTTCTTGTTCCCATGGAAAAGCCAATCCCTCCAGCCACAGAGCAGCAAGCTGCAGCCAAAATGGGGGGATTTGGGGGTTTTATTAAAAACCAGTTGCTGTTGCAATGGCTGCAGCGAGGGGGAGGCTGGCAGTGATGATCAGCCCTGCCCAGCTGTCCTGCAAGGATCTGCTCCAGGGGGATCAGCAGCCCCAGAGAGGGGGATCAGGGGAGCCCATGCCCAGCCCCACATCCCAGGAGAGGAACATTAAAGCAGAGAAGATGATGAAGAAGAAGAAGAGGACGAAGAAGAGATAAAGAGAGGGGGTTCCTCTCTGCCAGGGTGGCATTTTGGCACTGGCTGGCCACTGGCCATGCCATGGGCTCGGGCTGTGGGATGCAGGGCTCCCACCCAAACCCTGGAGTCTCCTGCCCTGGCGTGCAGGAAGGCAGCAAAGGTAAAAGCATCTCCAATAAACCCAAATTGCCAAAGAGGGAATTTCCCTCATCCTAAGACAGAAAACACACACTGGGCACCTGTGGGGATGGGACAGCCAGGGCAGGGATGCTGTCACCTGCCCCTCACAGGCTGGGATGGCCTGGACCTGCCTCTCTGCACGCAGGAAGATTTACACCTTTCCCTACTGCAGCCTCTCAGTATTTTCCCTAAGCTGGGTTTTTTCCCCCTGCAGAGGGGCTAAACCCACACATCTCCCCAAATTTCTCATTTCTTACCCCATCCATCCACCCCAAAACCCCCTGTGCCCACTTCTACCCGTGGCCACTGCCCCTGTTTGTCCCTAAATATCTTCACCATCATTTAATGAGGGATTGAAAGGGAACAGCCGTGCTCGGCCCCTGAATGGAAAGGAACACAAATTCAGAGGGCTGAAAGACACAGAAATGCATTCTACCGACAGCACGAGGAGACGGGGAAGAGAAAAGGGGGGAAGAAAGAAAAATATATTACGTGGACAGGGCAAAAAAATATATTAAAAAAAAAGAACGTAAGAGAAGAGCATGGCTTTGCAGCTAACTGGGGAAAACCATACAAATAAAAAAAATAATTATATATAGCCACCAAAAAGAGACAAAATGAGAGACAGAGAGGGGGAGTGAGAAAGAAAGAGAAAGAAAGTCAGAAAGAAAGAGAAAATAACATTAAATCAAGCTACGGTGCTTTTCAACAGGCTCATCTGCAGAAGTGAACGTGCAGAGGTGGACAAAATACCTACCTTTGGAATTGGCAGTGACAGGAATGCAATAATAAAAAAAGAAAACAATAATCTCCACATTTGGAGGGCAGAATGGGAAAAAGACAAGGACTCTTTAGTACGGCGATCCAGACCCCTCGGCTAATCCCGTTTGCTTTGCTTAGAATTTTTTAAAATTACTTTTAAAATTGGTCTCTTTAGCTTCTAATTTTTTATTCTCTTTTTTAAAAATGTTTTGTTTGTTTGTTTGTTTGTTTGTTTGTTTAATCGGAAGGCTGCGGCCTCCGCCGAGCGGGGGGGCCGCGGTGGGGGTGGCTGGCTGGTGTCTGTAACCCGATCAGGCTGCGGTTTTCACTCTTTAAAAGTCACTCTACAAACATGGCAAAGTCCCGGGTAACATGCAGGGAAGGCGATGGATGGAGGTGGGACACGGCGAGGGATGTCGGGGTGTGTCGGCCCAAAGAAAACCGGAGAAAGAGAGGGGCTGGAGGGTGCGTGTGGGCGAGGAGGAGGAGGAGAGACCCAGGAGGAAGGCTGGGAAGGCAGCGGGGATGGATGGAGACAGGACTGGGTATTTAAAAGGGGCACCCAGCGGCTCTGGGGGTGCTGGGGTGGGCACCGGAGCTTTTGGGGGGTCTGCGGGAGGTGGGGAGGGGGCTGGGGACTCATCCTGTGGGGATGCAGGATGCGGGATAGCCCCGCACCCCGCGGCCTCATCCTGCAGCCGGGCAGGGAAAGCTCGCCACGGCAGCAGCATCCAGCCGAGGACACCAATTTGAGGAGGAAAAGGGCAATTCGCTCCTTTGCAGTGCAGAGCTGCTGGGTTCTCTTCCCTTTTAAATTCCTTGTTCAAAATATAGAAAATGGAAATACAATGTTCAGCGGCCGTAAATATTTAGAAAACACATCGGGCTTATTTTTTTTTGTTTTGTTTTGTTTTGTTGTTGTTGTGCTGTTTTTTTTTTTTTTTTCTTCTCCACATTAACACACACAAAAGCAAAAAATTCTAGAACAACACGACGACGACGGGGTGGGGGGAAATAAAAATAAGAGAAATATATATCGTTTGCATTTCTGTACATCACAGGGGAAAAGAAAATAAATCATGAGAAAGGAAACTAAAACAAGGGGGCGGGAAAAAAAAAGCACGTTTCATTGCCCTTCCCTCCCCCTCGTCCCTGCTTCTGCTGAGCAAGAAATGGAAGTGTATATTACCGTTTGGGTTTTTTTCAAATGGGAGGCTAAAGAAAAACACAGATGGGATTAAAAAGAAAAAAAAAATAAAAAATAGAAACCAGAGAGAGAAAGAAAGAGAGAGAGAGAGAGAGAGAGAGAAAGAGAGAAAGTTGTTGGAGAAAAGTCCCGCTGGTGCCGGGGAGCCAAGGGAGCTCGGCGGCCTGGGCGCTGCTGGGCTGGGCAGGGGAGAGCGGGGCCAGCCCGGCGCCCGACCCGCCCCACGGCCCCGCCGCAGCCGCGGCCCAGAAGAAAGCAGAGAGGTGCCCCGAGAGCCGGGCAGGGTGCTGCTGCTGCTGCTGCTGGGGGTGCTGGGCTGGGGAGGGTGAAGGGCACGTGTGGATGCGCACCCCGTTTGCTGGGGTGCCCCTGGTCCTGCAGGTGTTGGGGTGTCAGTGTCGGTGCTGCCAGCCCCGGGGTCTCAGCTGTGGGAATCAAGCTCTCTGGGGATCTGTGTGGGCTCCATGAGTGGAGTGTCCTGCTTTCACTCAGCCCCCCTCAGCCAAAGCAGGCTCCTCACCATGCCAGCACTGGTTAAACTGGGGCTGGCGCCCGGGTTAGGGCTTTGCACCACTCAGCAAAGGAGCAGCCTCTAAGGTTTCACCAAGATTTTCACCTCGGGATGCTGAGGCAGAGCTGGGGATGCTCAGCTCTGATGTCACCTGCCATGGGGACCTCAAGGTCCTAAAATCTGAGCATCCAGCATCAAATCCCCTCCAAACCCTAACTAGGCCGGAGTGGTTGAGCACTAGTGCTGGCCCTTGGCACTAGGGAGAGTTGGGGTTGGTGGGCAAACAAGAATTTTCCTGCTTTGGCCGTTCTTTGGCTGCCTGGGATCAATCTCAGGGAGGTGCTGAGCCCGGTGATGACCCTGGCAGGTGATGCTGGCCTGCCAAGCCATCATCCCGGGGGGGTGACATCCGCAGGGCAACGTGTGGCTTTGGGACAGGGATGACCTGTTGGCTGCCCTGATTTCTGCCCCAGGGCAAAGGGCTGGCTCCCCTAGGGAGATCGTGCACCCAGCGCGGGGTCGGTGAGTGCTGGGAGGGTGCAACCTGCACCCCACATCTCCCCCGTGTGCTCCGGTTGGGCAGGGCGGGGAGCAGAGCGAGTGGGGAAGGAGGGCAGAGGAGAGCAGGGGGCAGTCCTGTGGAGGGAGGAGGGCAGGGAAGCGAAGAGTGATCCAAGAAAAGCCTACGTACATCCGAGGGCTCCGGGAGCGGGGCGCCGTGGCTGTGGCGGCCGTTCTGGGCGCTGCCCTTGTGCCCGTTCTGGTGCGGCGATGCCGAGCGCTGGGGCGAGGGCGAGGACGGGCTGCGGCTGGAGCGGGCGCTGCTGCCCTTGGGGCCATCCTGCCGGCGCTTGGGGCTCACCCTGAGGGGAACAGCGCCGTCAGCTGCCGGCACCCCGGCCCCGAGCCCGGCCCCCCCTTGGCCCGGCTCTGGCAGAGCCGCCGGCTGCAGCGCCGAAGCCAGAAATGGGGTGACAATTGGTGCTTTGTGCTGTCTTTAGCTAAAAATTGAAATCCCGGCTGGGGACCATGCTCCCAAACCTTCCAGAGATGCTGCAGCACCACCCCACTCCCCTCTATGGCTGTCTCAGGGGTGTCTCTGCCACCTGCCTTTACCCTCCATCCCCTGAGGTCTTCACCCCTGAGACACCTCTGCCGCCCGCCTTCTGCCCTCCATCCCCCAGAGTCCCCATCCCTGGGACACCTTTGGCACCTGCCTTTACCCTCCATTCCCTGAGGTCTTCTCCCTTGGGACATCTCTGCCACCTGCCTCTGCCCTCCATCCTCCAAGGTCCCCATCTTTGCGACTCCTCTGTCACCCACCTTCCACCCTTCATCCTCCAAGGTCCCCATCTCTGGGACTCCTCTGTCACCTACCTTTGCCCTCCGTCCCCAAGGGCACCCATCTCTGGGACACCTCTGCCTCCCACCTCCTGCCCTGTACCACATAAAGCTGCCATCCCAAGGACATCTCTGTCCCTGCCCTCTACCCCACAGTGTCCCATGGTGGAATCTGGGGCTGGGTGTGCTGGTGGGGACGGAGGTCCCGGGCTGTCCCTACCTGCCCGGGAATTTAGAGCCGCTGTCGTCGGAGGAGAGCGAGGCGCTGTGGGAGCTGCAGGAGCTGCGGCGGTGCGAGCGCCAGGCCGGGGACTCGCTGCGGGACCTGCGGAGAGGGCGGCCGGGGCCGAGGGACAGCTGAGCGCCCGCGGGGACACGCAGGGACACAGAGAGCCCCACCGCCCCCGCCAGCCCGGCTCTCACCTCTTGCGCTCTTTATTTTTCTCTTTCCGTTTGTTCTTGGGGCTTCGGGACCTGCGGGAAGAGCCGAAAGCTGCAGATGTGGGAGAGGGGGCAGCACCTGGGGGTGGCTTTCCCAGCCCCACAGAGACACCCAGGCTGCGGGAGGAGCGAGGGGAAGGAGCTGCCTGGTCTGGAGCTGGGGTCCACTGGGGTTCAAAGCGTGGTGGGGATCCCAGATGGATTTGGGGGGACTGTGGGGTCAGGTGCAGGTTGGTGAGACCAGGCAGGAGAAAAGAGGGGGACTGGCTCTGCTCAGCATCCTCAGGGCTTGGGACTGTTATCACCCTCCCACCCTCCCTGCACCCTCTCTGGCATCCTTTGTCTGTTTTTCACACCTTTCACCCTAAAATACCAGTGTTGGCAGAGGGTATCATCAGAGAGCAGGGCAACAGTCAAGGTTTGCCCTGGCCATGACTGCCTAGGATCCCTTTTCCTCCCCCAGGGGACATTTGAGGTCCCACAGTCAGCCAGAGTGGCCTTGTGCCACATCCAAGGGCAGAGGACACACAGCAGTGTCCAGCTATGGGGTGGGGAGGTTCATCACGATGGGCAGAGGGGAGGGGGCAGCAGGAGGGGACAGCAGGGGTCCCTGGCAGGGGAAGCTGGCAGCTGGTGGCACTGGGGTTGCTCCTGGTGGCTGTCACTCTTACCTGTGTCTTCTCTTTTTTCGTGACCCCGACTCAGACCTAAGGGATGAAGAGGAGGCAGAGATGAAGGAAATACACTGATTTGGCCAGGGGGGAGCAAAGGCTGGGCAGTTTCCAGGCATGAGGAGAAGGACAGGGGGATGGCCCTGAGGTGGGCTGCTGGATGGGGCAGGTGACAGTGGCTGTGAGGAGGTGATGGCCCCATGAAAATCATCAGAATCCATCCCTAACCACTTCTAAATCCCACCCCAGCCCAAGGGCCTGAGCAGCCCCAACCAGCCCCTCTGTCCCCAGCCACCCCTGCCGTCCCCAGCCTGCTGTTGCGTCCATCCTACCTGTCACGTCTGTGTTTCTTTCCAGTCTTCTTTTTCTTTTCCTTGCGGATGGGTGAAGCGCTGTCACAGCTAGAGGGGAAGTGGGTGCCCTTGAGCAGGGAGCAAGGCACTCCCCAGTCTCTTTCCCCTGGCCCATGGGAGCCTGGTCCCCCCACCCCCAGCCACATTCCTTCCTCTGGACCACCCCATGGGGTGCATGAACATCACATGGCAGTTATTTCCTGAAGGATTTGGGCTGGGGGACAGAAAGGGACTTCTGGCAGCAGGGCTCTGGCTGCCTTCAATTCTGGAATGCCCAAATCCTGCTGTGTCTCATTGCCACCTCGTGGGCTTTACTGCCTCCAGCAGGAGACAAGGTGGCCAATTCCCAGGGGGATTTCTGAGGGGGACAGTGGGTGGTAGAGGCCAGTCTGTGCCCAGTGGCCTTGCAAGCCCAGAGGGGACCCCAGAGCCCACCCAGCCCAGTGGTCACTCACCTGCGCTCTGAGCCGGGTTTCCTCTTTTTGCTGCCATGGGAAAGGCAGAGAAGAAAGGGATATTAGGGACAGCAGTGCTAAGTGTGAGGTTTTGGGCAGATGGACCCTTCACAGAGCCATACCCTGCCTGGTGCTGTGCCCTGTGGCAGCAAGCTCCTTCCCCACATGGACCAGGCAAGGTCCCAGCAGTGCATGCAGTAGGTGTGTGCACACATATGTGTGTGTTGCAGTATCAGTACATGCAGATGCATTGCACCTCTTAAGGGTGCACATTCAGGGGTGTACTGCCCCCCAAAGTGGGGTGACTTGCCCCTCCAGAGGCTGGCAAAGGGCTGAGCTGGGAGGTGAGCTGCCCTCCAGAGAGAGGAGAGAGCACAGGGACAGTGGGGGACTCACCGGCTCCGACGGTGACCTGATTTCTTCTTCTTTTTCTTCTTGGGTGGAGGAGAGGTGGAGCTGCTCGAGCGTCTTTTCAACCTGTGGGTGACAGCAGACAAGGCTGGGAAAAGAAGAAGGGCCAGGCCCCTGGGCTCTGTGTCCCTGGATGGGCACCCTGTGCCCAGCAGGTCCCCAAAGCCACGCAGACCTGTACTCGCGGTGGCCGCTGTCCTCGCGGTAGCACTCGGCCGAGCAGTCGCACTGCAGCAGGCAGCCCTCTCCATAGGCAGGGTACTCCACCTCGTACTCCTCCCCATCTGCCCCGTGGTGGTTCTCTATCACTCTGCCAAAGGAGGAAGAGTAGGATTAAATTGGGGATCCCCATTGCCTGTGTCCCACCAGAGCAGCTGGGGCAGCTACAGGGGGTGGGTGACAATGCCTCTGCCACAGCATCCCCAGGGAACCTTGGTCATGTCCCTTGATGTCCACACACAGCAAAGCCCCAGGGTGGAGGTCTACTCAGGGTGTTCCTGTGGCTCCAATCCCTGCAGAGATCTCCACCAGGCTGGCACAGGGACACTGTGACACTCAGGCCACCATCTCCCCACAGGGCCCAGGCTCACTCTCGTTTGAGCCCCTTTTGGCTCAAGAGCTGTGGCTGAGTGGGAGGCTGGCTCAGCCCAGGTGGGTTGCAGGGCTGGATAAGGGTGAGAGGAGTTGGCAGAAGACCAGCTCTGGAAATTTAGGTGAGAACTGCCCAGGATGATCTGGGCTTCGAGACCAGCACCTCACAGTGCCACCAGCTCAGCCCTGGAGCTTCAGGCAGGTAATGGTCAATGTCCCTCCTAGGAGCAGGTGAAGAAGGGCTGGGGGGACATCATGCCTAGAGCCATCAGGGTCTCTCTCTCTCTCCCCTGAGTGATTTCATCAGCATTAATTTTTCCCACTGCCATGGAAACCGGCATGAGGTTGCCATTGACTACCAGGGCTGTGGGCAGGGCTTGGTAGAGGCCTGGCAGCTGGACTAGGACAGTCTCAGGAGTCCCTGCCCAACCTCTTCCTGATGCCCCCACCTCCCTGGGCTGGCACTGCCATCAGGACAAAACCCACAGGGAGCCTCTCATTTGCTCTTGGGGGATGTAGGACATCTCACCCATGGAGGGACAAGGACATGCAGGTGCTCTGGAAGGAAACTTAAGAGATGGGGACAGGCATGGAGGGTGCCCAGCACCACAGCAACCTAGGTGTTTGCTTCCCAAGGGAGATTTGCCCTCAGAAATGATGTGGGTCCTCTGCCCTTCCCAGTCTGGAGGTGAGCAGTCAGGGATGCTGGTGGAGAAGTGCAGCCCCACAGCATCAGTCCCTTGGCAGCCTGGCCATTGCCTGAGAAAAGGGAAGCTCCCAGTCCCAGACTGCAGATCTGACAGTGGCACGTGTTGGCATCCCTGGCCACAGGCAGGCCATGGGCTGTTTAACCTAATTAGAGATGCCTTGGACCGAAACTACGCACGAGGCACCCTCCCCTGACCATGGATGATCGCTCAAGCACGACTTGGGCTCCCTTCTGTGCCACCACCATGGCTGGCCGGGCCCTCTCCACATGACTCCTGCTTTGGCCGTGTCCCAAAGGTAGAATCAGCCTTTCAACCACCCACCCAGCTGTGGGAAGGGGCAGAAAAGAGGCAAAGAGAGAAGGGAGAGAGGTTAATTCTCTGTGTGTGTCTCTGCTCTGTGAGCAGGCAATGCTCCCTGCCAGAGCCTGCTGCCAGCATCTCACCCATTAGCTGTGCTCAGCAGCTCAAGACCAGCCTTGTGCTGTTCCAATTATCCCTCCCTGCCCAGCACACGCTCGCCTTTGTCTGCAATCCCACCAGCCTGTCCATCAAACCCTTCTCCTTGGGGAGCGGGCTGTACCGAGCTGTGCACACGGAGACGGGAGCTGGGAGAGCACAAAGAGCAAAGCCAGGCACTCAGGTGGTCACAGCTCTGCTCGATGCCTCACTTTTCCCTGGGGAGTTATGCAGATGATGCTGAGCCCTTGCATTGGCTCTGAAACAGGACCAGCTGGTTCAGGCTCGCAGTCCCAGCAGCCAAGGACCGTGCAATAAAAGCCCAGAGCAGTGCTGGAGCAGGACCAGCCCACGAGATGTTCTGCTGAGCACTCTCCCAGCCACCACAAGGGCTGAGGTTCTTTATTTAAACCTTATTTAACTCCCTTGTCCAGCCTCTTCCTGCAGCAGAGACCTTTGGCACTCAGGATATCCTCCAGCAGCTCAGATCCCTGCTGCTTGAGGAGCCACCTCCTTTGGACCCAGCCTCCTCAAGCGCCTCTGGCTTTGCTCTCCTCCGAGCAATCCTTTGCTGTGAGACTGCTCCTTCCAGCTCAGCACTATTATTTATAGCCCTGGGGCTAATCTTTAATGATTACCCTTCGTTTTGCAAAACCAAGCCTGTAAAGGTGACAGCCAGGGCTGCCTGAGTAACTTTCAGGCACCTTTGGCTTCCCCGTGTGCTCGTTACAGTGCTGGCCCTAACGAGCCTGCCAGGAAGATGCCCTGGAGATGACTCCTGCCCCCACCAGCAAAGGCCACTTGTTAACACCTCAGGCATGATGCTCAGTGACCTGGGCAGGTTAGTTTCCCCCATGCCTTGTTTTTACCTGCCTGGAGGAGGATCATCCTGAATGTTTCATGCTGTCCCAAGCCCCCATGAGCCCCATGCAGGCAGGGCACAGCCATGTCCCTGTGTCCCACCCTGCCTGGCGTGCCAGCAGAGTGGTGTGAGGGAGGCTCTCCCTGCTGCCATGGCTTCCCTGCCTCCCCCCTCGCCCTGATTTCCTGACCCTAATGAAGCATTAATATTCAGTGAACCTGAAGCATCTATTCCTGTCCCAAGTGACCTGGTTTCCAGGCTGATGGATGGTGCATGCCAGGCCAGCCATGCTGCCTGGGCCATTGAGCATTGCACTGATAAATCATCATCAAGCTGGGGTGGACCCTGGTGAGGCAGGGAACAGTCCAGTGCAGGGCAGGAGCAGCAACTGGCATGCCCCCAGAAGGAGCTGGGCTGCTTTGGTCACCAAACTGAGCCCTAAGCCCCCTTCCAGGGCAGATGCAGCCCCCCAGGACCACGCGCTATGAGGAGTGATTAGAAGCAGAGGAACAGTACAGGATTTCCTTGGAGAAGCTTCTTCCATGGGGTCCCTGCCCCTGGCTGGTAGAGTGAGGCCATTGAGGCCTTCTGTACTTGGGTTTCATCCTCTGGGACAGGAGCATTGCAATTCTGGCCTCTGCACAGCACCCAGAGGTCTCCAAATGACAGTGCAGGATAACCTTTAACCTCTCCAGAGGTAGGACACTGCCTTAGAGGGGCAATTCCTGCCTCCAACTGACTGAACAGCCAACCAACCAACCATCAAATCAACCAACAAACCATCAAATCAACCAATCAACCACCAGACATCAAATCACCAAATCAACCAACCAACCATCAAATCAAACAAGCATCGACTCAAAACCAACACCCATCCATCCATCCATCCATCCATCCATCCATCCATCCATCCATCTCTTCATACCCTCTCCATGTCCATCCAGCTATCCAGTCATGCCCAGATATACCCTCGCCCACTCACCCTCCAGCCCATTGATGCTCAGAGGCCATCAGGGACGTGTCTCTCTGGGATGAGACACACAGATGGACCAACTGGAAGCTGCCTGACTTACATTTGGCGCCCATGCTGGTCCTCCCTGGTGAGCACTCCCTCCTTCTCCATCAGCATTTGCCGAAAGGTCCCCACTTTCTGTCGGATCTCCTCTTCGGAGTACCTGGATGGGCAAAGATGTGGTCAGGGCTCCATGCTGGAGCATGGGCTCCCCATGGACCTGCTGAGGAACTGTGCACCTTTGGAAGTGACACATGGCCCAAGGGGCCAATCAAAAGGGGAGGTGGCATGGTGATAGTCATCAGGAGGACCTCTGCTCAGTCCCCAGCCACCACTCTGTCCTCCTCCTCTTCTCCCAGCAGTGCTTGGCAGAAGAAGGGACACCAAAAAAGAAAAGGATGACTATGAAGATGCCATTCCTGTGACCACCCCAGGCTTTGGGGAAAGTGCCCACCAAACCCTCTTGGCAGTGCCACCACTGCAGCCAGTGATTCTGGGGTTCTCTCCCGCCATCTCTTGTCCCCTCATGAGCTCCCCCTGCTCATCCCCTGGTGCTCTGTGCCCTGAAAGCTGTGCCAGCTCTGCGCTGCCGCTGAGCTGACTCAGGCGCCGCAGGGTTATTAACGAGAGACACTAATCACTGTGTCCTGGCATCTGAGAACAGCCACTGCAAGCACGGCACTCCTGCCGTCCCTGAGGTGTCCCTGCGAAGGGACAGGTGACAGCCCTGGCCAGGTGGTCCTGTGCCACATCCCGTGGCTGCACAAGGGCACCTGGGCATCCTCCTCAACTAAAAACATCCCAGCAGAGAGACCCACGATGCTTTTGGCATCATCCCAGGGGAGAGGGTGAGGGGAGAGGGACCTCATGTCACCACCACACTGCCACCCTGGGAGGGAAGAGCTCAGGCTCTGTGTGTGTCCCTATCCTCAGCCACAGCCTCTAGAGGGGCTGCTCATGTCTCACCCTTTCCATCACACCCCATCAGCATCACTGCCACGAGCCCAGAAAGCTGAATGCCAGAGCCAGGCCTAGCCCTGCAGTCCCCAAGGCTGGCACTTCACACAGCCCGTGCTGGGGACAGTGATGCCCCTTGCAGTGCTCTGGGTGCCCTGGGTGAAGAAGGGCACGTGGCACCACCCACTCCTCCTGCAGTGTCCATGAAAGGGAACAGCAAGAAAAGGGGAATTAATATTAACGAACTCATTTGCACTGAAAGGCTCTCATTAACTCCCCAGCCACACTCCACACAGAATGAAGGCTCATAACAGGGTTTGGAGGCAGCCTGGCTGCTTCCCCTCACCTTGCACCTGGGCATGGGGAGCCCCAAAGCCAGGGCAGCACCCCCAAATGCTGCTCTGCTCCATTCCCTCGATGGCAGAGCACCCAGCTGGGCAGAGTGGCCATGCCAGGAGGACAGAGCTGACAGCCCTGGCATCCCATGGGCACCAGCCAGCCCACAGCAGCAGGAAGATGTCTGCCTGAGATCAGCTTTTGCTGCAGCACATTAAGAACAGGGCTGGTGCTCTTGGAGAGGGGACATGAGGCCAAACAGGAGGTGACAGATGGGCCACTGCGGCTGGGCCATTAGCAAATCTGTGGGGGGAGGCCAAGGGGAGGAACTCCCCAGCACTTCCAGGGATGGAGGCAGGAGCACCACCAGCCCTTTCCCTCCTGCATTCCCCTGGTGCTGCTTATAACCCTGTAGGAGGGAGCTGGTTTTGCATTTAACATATAGAATGGATTTGGGAAAGAAAGAAAATGTGCTGACACTTCTTTTCTGGACAAGGAGTCCAGCCTGCAGGCAGGGAATAACAGTGCAGGCAGCCTGGAGCGAGCTACAGCACAGGCAGGAGGAGCCATCCTCCTTTAAGGAAACAAGGGAGTGCTTAAATCCCTGCAGAATCCCCTCTGCTGACACTCACATCCATCCTGGAGCTCTGCCCTCATCAACAACTCCCCCAAGGCCATGGCCAGGAGGCTGCCCCTGGTCCAGGCAGAAACCTCAGGGGTGCAAATCCCTTCTCATGGAACCCCCCTGGAAAGCCCCTGTGTGCAGGGGAAGAGCAGGCAGAGGATTAAGCAGGTTGACCAAGATTATTACTGTAATTATATTATCATTTCAGCGTATCGCCATCATCAGTGTTATTAATAGCCTTAATAACAGCAAAGCAATTACAGCAATAACAACAATCCTGCTTGCAGTGTTGCTATTACCCATTGCAGTAATGCTACTACCAGTAGTAAGATCCCTACTAGGGCTTGGGAACCTGACAGGAGGCTCAGGGCTCCCCAAAGCGCCAGGTCAGCCTTATTTATTTCCATAATGACAAATTAGGCACAATCATTATTCCAGTCAGTGTGAGACAATTTAATTCTAGGTCACGCTTGCACTCTTAATGAAAGCCTTGGCGAAGCCTTCCCTCAATCCATTTTCCTTCTCCCCAGCTGATACCAGTCCCCACCTACCCAAGTGTGCCCAAGAATTTGCTCCATCCATCAGGTTTCAGAGAGCTGTCACAGGGATCAGGATGTTTGGCTGCTCCCAGAGACAGCACAGCCATGCCCAGCAGGGATGGAGGGCTCCTTTCTGGCCCCCCAATCCCTTCTGCCCACCCAGGATGTTCCTCAGCCCCTTGGTTATTTCCTTATCCCTTTGTTTCCCAACAAGAATAAAGGCTGGGGAGCAGCTTTCAGTGGCATTGGCAGGATGGGGACAGGGGGGGCTGTCACCCCAAAACTGGGGAGGGGAGGGGAAGGAAAACAGGGCAAACTGGAGCCCCAAACTGGCCTCTCCAGTGACTAAACCCAGCTTTCCTCTGGGATCTCACATCCCAGGCATGTGGGGCACAGGATGGGTGGCACTGATGACTTGCACACCCATGAGCAACTTCACTCCTCTTTCCTGCTTCAGCTTTCCCTGCAGGACAAGCTGGGAGCCCAAACTTCCAAGCAGGGCAAGTGGATGAACTCCTAGGAAATTCCCACCACAGACCAACCCACCAAAGCTGCTTGGTTCACCCAAAAATGGATTTACTTCCAAACGGTTCACCCAAAAATGGATTTACTTCCAAATGGTTCACCCAAAAATGGATTTACTTCCAAACACTTACTACATTAATTTATTTTTTAAAAGGGAAGAACAAGGTGCAAACAGGATCCCATCCCCAGCGTCCCCAGCACTCACCCCTGCTCCTCCATCATCTCCTGCAGCTCCATGCACTTCAGCTCCACGCGCCGCTTGCGCTCGTGGTCCAGGATTTCCCGGTGAGCCTTCTTCACCATGCTGGGCTCCACCAGCCTCACCTCCTCCTCGCCCTTGTGCCACGTTCCTGAGGCTCCAGGCTGGGGGAAGCCGTTGGAGGCCTCCTGGGGCGAGGGCACGTCAGCCCCATTGTTGTAGAGAGCCATGATTGCCTGTCAGGGAGAGGAAGAGAAGGGTCAGTGCCTGCCTTGCTTCCCCGTGAGAGTGAGGGGACCTTGTGAGGACCCGAGGGTAAAATCAGTCTTGAAAGCAGGTTGATGGGGACAGTGACTAGATGTCCCTCAAAAGCAAGGCTGGGGTGAGTCATGTCACCGTGACAAGATGGCTGGTTCCTGGGAAAGAGAGGAGGATGCTCTGCTCCAGCCTTGTACTGGAAAAACCTGGCCAAGGGTGGGTCTGTGGGGTCCAAGACAGCAGCAGGACATGGACCCCATGAACCCCATTGTCAGCCAGTGTGGGTTTGGAGCAGGGAGAGGTATCCACCCTCACAGTCCTCTGTGTCCCCTTGCATTTCCCAGCTGCACTGGCTGGTTTGGTTGCAGTGGTGGGACATCCTCATGTCTGGCTCAGGCAGCAAACACTTGCTGATGCTGTTGGGCCATGGCCTGGCACCCTCTGGCATGGCCCAGTGTGGGCTCCAAGGGGAGCTGAGGATCCCCACCAGCCTCTGCCCCTCTACCTTCTCCCTGCTCCTTCACCTTCACGTGTCTCTGCCTCCTCTCTCCACCACACAGCCAATGTGTCCTCACTTGGCTCCAAAAATAACCCCTGGAAGAGGACAACTGTTCCCAAGCAGCCCTGCCATGCTGAGGCTCTGGCTGATGCTCCCTGAGCCTGAGGGAGGAGATGCTCCCAAATCTCCTGGATCAAGCAGACAGACACAGCCCTGTCTCAGCACCCTGGGGCCATCGGCGCATGGCTGAGCACCCATTCCTGGCTGTCCCTGTTTGCCTCCCCTGCCCAGCACTCCAGCCCTTTCCTGAGCAGGGGGTGCTCCCACTGGAGTTCTGCTGCCTTAACCACCAGCTCCACCAGCTGCAGAGGCACCACCTTGCCTTTATAGGGGCCCTGCACAAGGAGAAACGATCAGGAGCAAAGGCAGAGCATCCTGCCTCACTCTCCAAGCTGGATTTGGGCTTGGAGAAGCAGCTTTTGCCAGAAAAAGCACTTCTCTGAGGTGCTTCTATCCCAGGGATCCTGCTGGAGAAGCTTTTCCAAGGAGGGGTGATGGCTGAATGTCATCTCCTATGCAGGAAGCAGCCAATGGAGGCTGGCACACACTGCCCATGGATGGGCAAACCCTGGCCCAGGGAAGGAGGCATCCCTAAGGCCAGCAGAAGCAGGAAGGACAGACGGACCATGGACTGATCCACACTGTTTCATGCCCAGGAAAGGTTTGCCATTCCCAGTGTGCCATTCCACCAGGATACCAGAGCTCAGAGCTCTCCATGGCCAGGCCAGCTGGGACAGAGCCAGGGTGGGAATGCAGATCACCCCCAAGAGGCTTTGGTGAGGTTTCTTTGCTGTTTGAGAAGAGGAAATACCCTGGAGCCCTCCCTGGGGTGGTGGGGCCAGGAAGTGTCTCCCACCCCACAGCATCCCCCCAGGACACCCCTGACTCTGCTGCTGCCTCTGGCTGCCCCACACAGTCATTTATCTCCTGATGAGCCTGCCCAGGGAGGACAGCAGCTGAGTGCTTAATTACAAGGCTTTTTTCTCTTTTTTCCCCCTCATTACTACCATGCAGAGAGCAGCCAGCAGCCTTTATCTCCACAGAGACATTGGTGCAGCAGGAGCAGCCAGGGCTCTGCACTCCTGGATGCTCATCCCTGGACCTGGAGGGTCCCCCAGTCCCCCCTTGCCTGCAGCACCCACATTTCAAACCCCATGACACTCCCTGCCCACCCTGAACCCAGCCCTCTCCATTTCCAGGATGGCTCCAGGCTGGAGAACAGAGAGATGCTGCAGAAAAAGCTGTCTTGGGGGCTCCTCTCCCTCTTTCTCCCATCAGGACATGAAACCAAAAACCTGGAAGGAAGCTAGAGAAAGGGGGAAGATCCCTGCTTGGAAATCTTTCTACACAGAGAGGCTCAGGGAAGGAGAGAGGAAAGGAGAGGATGATTTCTGCAGCAGCCTCTGCTTGCTTGTCCCCAGTGGGAATTCATTTTATCCTGAGCCCAGCAGTGGATAAATTCATTGCTGAAAAACCTTGAGAGTGTGTGGGATAGGGAGCTGGGCAGGTAGATGGAGACAAACTGGCAGCTGGATGGGTACCTGTGAGAGAAGGCTGCATGGTAGGGGGAGGCATGCAGGAAACGCTCCCTGAAATGTTCCCATGAAAAGGAGAAATCCCTTTGCACCAGGTGGAGCTGGACTGGGGGAGGACATGGTTCTGCATCCCAGTGTCCCCTCAGCCTGGAGCAATGTCCTCATGGAGCTGCCACCAGCCCCCTGCCTCAGCCACAGCACGGGCAGGGAAACAAAGGAACAGGAAAAAGCCACCCACAACACTCCCCCAGCTCTCCAAAGGTGCCCCTGGGTGCCAAACAGAGCCAGCCCTACCCTGCTGGTGACAATGGGGACAAGACATCAGACATCATGTCCCCCAGCTGGGTCTGTGTCCTCCCTGCCCCACAAGGAGAGCCCTGCACTCACAAGGGACAGCTCAGGGACACAGAGTGGCTGCCACCACCACACAGGGACCACCTGGCCCTGCCAGCACCAAAATCAGCACCAAAGCCATCAGCACAGCCCTGGCCAAGCAGCAGTGGTTTCCCACCAGGCTGGGAGCTACCCCGATAATAAAGATGATGGTTAAATATTTCATTATCTGCAGTAATTACCCACAAAACATCAATCACTGGCAGCCACTGCCTGCCTGCCTTGCCCAGAGGGAGAGGAGGCGTCCTGGGGTGAGCTCTGTGTCTCCACACACTCCCAAAGGCTGCAGGATGTAGCTGGGGACAACTGCTGGAATCCATTCCCCTCCCAAATTCCCTTACTGCCACCCAGGAGGGCGCAAATCCCCTGGCACCAAGGGTTGGAGCTGCTGGGGAGACTCCTGAGCAAATCCCTCTCTTCCCATATTAACCAGGGATTCACCCACGTACTTTGGGATCCTGATTCTCCTCCTACGTGCCACCTTGGGCCTTGGGGAGGTCAATCCAGCTTTTCTGCTTGCAGGTGCTTTCTGATACCTGGATTAGAGCTTTTGGAAGTGCTCAGAGATGTGCCATCCTCCATCCTCATCCTCCATCCCTTATCTTCAATCTCATCCCCAAATTCCATCCTCATCCCCTTCCTCATCCTTCTCCCCGTCCACCATCCTCATCCCCATTCTCCATATCCATCCCTATTCTCCATTCTCCTCCATCTCCATATTCCACCTTCATCTCTCTTTTCCATTCTCCTCCTCCTCACCCTCCATCACCATTCACCACCCTCCATCCCATGCCTGGTCTCTCCCTCCCTCCCCAGCCACGCTGAATCACACCCAGGGCGTGGAGGACCTGGACACCCACAATACCAGCTCAGAGACTGCCAGGACAGACAGAAGGACAGACACACTGCACACAGCCAGAACTGGGGGTGCAAGGCCCAGCCTCACAATCCTGCCAGGTTTTGGGGCTGCTGATTTCCAGCCAAGCTCTGAATGGTGGCCCAAGGATGTGACCACCCCCATGTCCCACCTGGGCTGTCCCAGCTGGGCTTTTTCCAGCTCACAGGTCCAGCACTCCAGCCCGAAAATAAAGAAGCAAAATGATGGGGGAAAGAGCATTATTTCACCGAACTGCTTTGGCCCTTCCCAGCCGGCTGTGCTGAGATCTCCCCCCCTGGGTCCCGCTGAGCAGCCCCGGGCGCTGAGCAGCCGCCGCAGGGCCCTGCCACAGCCGTACTGCGGCTGGAGGCGCTTCCCGGGGAGAGCGGGGATGGCAGCGCGGAGCCGCCGGTGCCTGGATGCTCTCCCGGGTGCCTGGATGCTCTCCCGGGTGCCTGGATGCTCTCCCGGGGGCCTGGATGCTCTCCCGGGGGTCGGGATGTTCTCCCGGTTGCCGGGATGCTCTCCCGGGGGCCTGGATGCTCTCCCGGTTGCCGGGATGTTCTCCCGGTTGCCGGGATGCTGTCCCGGGGCCCGGGATGCTCTCCCGGTGTCCCTCCCTCGCTAGGGAAGGGCGGCAGCGGTCCCCGGGCGTGCTGCCCCCTCCCCTGCCGTGCCTCGGTGCTAATTAAAGCCGCCTCCGGCCGGCGCTCCATTAATTCTCGCCACATCCAGCTGCACCAGCCGGGGCGGCCGTGAGTGAGCACCGGGGATGCGGGCACGGGATGTGGGCACCGAGCCCAGCACGGAGGATCCCTGGACGGCTGAGCGTGCCAGAGCTCGGCCCCAACACGCCACAGACAGCCCAGATGGGGTGAGCATGCTCCAGTCGCTGCAGAGAGGCTGACAGGGGTGGTCCCCATGGTTCTGCTGCCTCTTGGGGTCTCATCAGGACTGCTACCATCACCCTGTCCCCAAGCAGGCACAGCCTCATCCCAGGCTGCTCCCTGTCTGTGCTCTGGCGACAGCTGGGAGAAAAATCTTTTTTTTTTTTCAGGACACAAAATATGCCAGAACACCACGGCCAGGCAGGCAGCCTCCTCTGAACACCCAGCTGGAGTTACAAGGAGGAAAAGTCCGGGGTTGCTGCCATTAATTGGGCTGACCTTCTCCGGAGCTGCCTTCCAGTGCCAAAAACTGTGAGTCAGACCTTGAAGAACGAGGGAAAAAGGCAAATGTAGCTTTAAAAGTGCAGCCATTCTGGGGCTCGTTAGCGCTGCCCTCCAGCCCCAAGGCACAGGGATGATGCCCCTGGGAAGGGACAGTGGGAATGGTTTGCTGACAGCCGTCCCACTGCTTCCATCCCTATTTCCCCGAGCCCAGGGCATCTTTTCCTACAGCTGCCTCAACAGAATTTGACACCTCACAGACTTTAAAGCAATTAGTAAAGAATATACGGATGCTGGCTGGGGGGTCAGGAGCTGCAGATGCGTGTGCATACCTACGTCTGTGCAGATATATATAAATATATATATATAAAAATACATATATATTTTAAAATAGATGAGGAGGCTGGTGGAGAAGCTAAACAGTTGCTAAGCAACTGGGTTCCTTCCTGGCTTGGGGATGTAGGGATGGGGGAGCCAGGATTGGGAACTGGTCCCACACTGGACAAGCATCACACAGGGGTGTGGGCACACAGATTCCCTGGAGATGGTCCAGGGAAAAGGGCACAATGGAGGGTGAGGAGCCAGGATTTACTCCTGTCCCCCAAATGCTGCAGATGAAGCCCCCTCAGCCTGAACCCCTTGGGCTGTTGGCTGTCGAGGAGCTCCATTCCCAGCTCTGGCTGGAGAGGAGCTGGTGGGAAAGGGGTCACCCCATAACAGGGAGGGAGCCCCACGCAGTGAGCCCGTTCCTGAATCAGGGATGAGGGAAAGGAGCAGCACATCCACGTGGCAACAGCAATCCCTCCATGCTGAGGGGAGAGGCAGCAGATCCAGCTGAGGGGTTTTCCTATGGGATCCCCAGCCCTGGACCCCTTTGGCCACGCTTCCCTCATCCCCCTGGGAATGCCCTGCCAGACCTTCCCCAAACAGGAGGTGCTCAAACAAGGAATGGGGATGGAGAGGGGGAGCAGCCACCCCAGGTTTGGCACCCTTGGGGCCATTTGCTTTGCTGGGCAAGGAGTCAGGAGGAGGCACAGTCAGCCCGAGGCCCATCGCCCCTCTGAGGAAGGGGAGTAACAACACTACTACAAATAAAAGCAATTATCGAGCACATGGAGGAGCAGGGGGATGACTGTCACAATGAGGTCACCTTCCCCAACGGGGACACAATTCTGGTGCACGAGCCCTGGAGCTGAGCACCGCAGGCACAGGGGGGTCACGGCCAGTGCAGGGGGAGCATGCAGCCGGGAATCCCCCCCAGACCCCCCTGCCGTGCCTGGCTGGGTGGTTGTGTAACGGGAGGAGCTATTCCGGGGTTTGAGCACATTATATAAGCCACGGGCCACCTGGCCGGGGAAAACGGGAGCTGGGAGACAGGAAGGAGGAGGAGGAGGAGGAGGAAGGGCTCTGGGGATGGGGGACCCCCCATATCCGGCAGACCCTCAGCATAAGCACCAACCCCACAGGGTGATCTGCACCCCACAGGCATCCCCTGCCCAGATATGGGGTGAGCACCCTCTGCTCACTCTTCCAGCAGCCTCCAGGACCTGCTGCCACACACCCACCCACAAATGGATCTGGCCCTGGGGCACAAGACTCTTTGTCCAGGGGAAAAGCAGCATTTTCTTGGCACCAGAGACAAAGCCAACCAAGACCCCTGCACCCCTCTGCCTGGCAAAATCCCTGTCTGCCATTCCCACAGTGACCAAGGACCAAAGGTTCCCTTCAAACCTGCCCAATTTGTGGCTCTGAAAGCCCCCAATGTTCCCTGAATGTGCTGTCAGGATGAGTCCTGGGGCAGGGGGGGCAGGTGGGATGCCAGGGGGATTTTGGGGAAAGCAGGTGAGGCACAGAGGGTGGCACTGTGTGAGGCAGGGTGGGACAGAGCGAGGACGATGTGTGTGTGTGTGGGGACACAAACACTGTCCCCAAAATCCCCCCACAGAGGGGGTGTCCCTGTGCTCCTGCCAGAGGAGAATCCACATGCCAGGGCAAGGAGACCAGCGAGCATCTGCACCCTCAAGGAAGGTCCTTGACATTTGTCATCAACCTGAGACACCCCCAAATGCTGCTGGCTCCCGGGTGATCCCCCTACAGCACTGGGAGAGCAGGCAAACCAAGACACATCCAGTCTGAAACCTTGCTCTGGAGGGAATGAATGAACCTGTGTCCTCTGGAAGTCCCCCTGAGCCACGGCCTGACCCATCACCCCCAGCCCCCTGCATGGCACAGCCTGGACATCCCTGGGGACAAACCTGATGTGGGAAGGAGAAGCACAGAACACTCCCAAAAGACAAAAGTGGTTGAGTTGCTGCTGTGGCTTCCCGCTGCCAAGCCTTGCCCCCTTCTCCTTCCCTCGTGCAACACCCGCAGGGTTTGAAATCTCGTCAGCCAAACCCTCCCCAGCACAGCCTGGGGGTCCACGCAGCAGGAGGAGAGAGGGGCTTTGGGAACCTTGTCTCAGCCTTGTGTCCCACCTGCACCAGCATCTGCTGAGGGATCATCCCTGTCCCGTCCTTCCCAGCCAGAAACCACTGCAGGGGGTCACCCGCTGTCCCAGTGCCATCCTGGCTTCCCCCAGCACGGAAAGAGGGATTTGGGTGCCCCCCCCAGCACCAGAGAGCCCCCGGCACATCCCCGGCCCTGGAGGGACCCCCTGTACCCCAAAAAGCGCCTCATCTCCCGACCCCTCACCCATCCCACACCCCCAGGAGCATCAAACCCCACAGGGGACACCCCCGGCACACCCCTCCCGTGGGGTCCCCAGCTGTCCCAGCACCCCCAATACCCCGCACGCCTTCCCCATCCCTTCCATCCATCGGGGTCCCTTTGCAGACCCCAATTCCCAGCCCCCTGCCCAGCACCGCACCCCCAAATCCCCATCACGGGGGCCATCACCCGCCTGTCCCCAGCACCACCGGATGGGTGGGGGGGCTCCATCCTCCCGCACCCCCTGCACCTCCCAGAGCCCCCTCACGGCCCGGCGCGGTCCCGCCGCCCCCCGCCCCGCTCCGCTCCCTTCCCGGCCCCACAGCCCCGGGCCCGGCCGCGCCTCACCTCGCCCCGCCGTCCCGCTGGGCCCGACCCCGCTGGGTGGCTGTGGGCCGCGGGGGGTACCGGGGGTGCCGGTGGGTGCCGCTGGGTGTCGGGGGTGCCGGGGGTGCCGGGGGTCCCGCCGGCCGCGGCCCCTCGGCGCGGCCCCGGCGCGGCCCCTGCTGAAGTGCTGGACAGCTCCGGCACACGGAGCCGCCCGACACAGAGCGCCGCCGCCGCGGGGGAGCGCGCCGCCACCGCCCGCAGCGCCGCCTGCCGGCCGGAGGGCGCCCTGCACCGCGCAGCGCTGCCCCGGGACCGCGGGGCTTACACGGAGCCCGGTGCTTACACAGAGCCCGGTGCTTACACAGAGCCCGGTGCTTACACAGAGCCCCCGGCATCCTTACACAGAGCCCGGTGCTTACACAGAGCCCGGTGCTTACACAGAGCCCCCGGCATCCTTACACAGAGCCCGGAACTTACACAGAGCCCGGTGCTTACACAGAGCCCCCGGCATCCTTACACAGAGCCCGGTGCTTACACAGAGCCCGGGGCTTACACAAAGCCCGGTGCTTACACAGAGCCCCCGGCATCCTTACACAGAGCCCGGTGCTTACACAGAGCCCGGTGCTTACACAGAGCCCCCGGCATCCTTACACAGAGCCCGGTGCTTACACAGAGCCCGGGGCTTACACAGAGCCCGGTGCTTACACAGAGCCCCCGGCATCCTTACACAGAGCCCGGGGCTTACACAGAGCCCGGTGCTTACACAGAGCCCGGGGCTTACACTGAGCCCGGTGCTTACACAGAGCCCCCGGCATCCTTACACAGAGCCCGGTGCTTACACAGACCCCGGTACCTACACAGAGCCCGGTGCTTACACAGAGCCCGGGGCTTACACAGAGCCCGGTGCTTACACAGAGCCCGGTGCTTACACAGAGCCCGGTACCTACACAGAGCCCCCGGCATCCTTACACAGATGGGTTAGTACCGGTACTTACACAGAGCCCGGTGCTTACACAGAGCCCCCGGCATCCTTACACAGAGCCCGGTACTTACACAGAGCCCCCGGCATCCTTACACAGATGGGTTAGTACCGGTACTTACACAGAGCCCCCGTCATCCTTACACGGAGCCCGGTACTTACACTGAGCCCGGTGCTTACACTGAGCCCGGTATTACACAGATCCTTGTTCTTACATAGAGTCCGGTACTAGCACAGAACCCAGTACCTTTACACAGAGCCCGGTACTTACACAGAGCCCGGTACTAACACAGATCCTTGTCCTTACACAGAGCCCCCGGCATTCCATGGATCCCTGTACTTCCACAGACCCCCGTCATCCTTACACAGAGCCCCCAGTCCTTCTACAGCTCCTTTGGTCCCTCCACAGCTCTCTCTCACTGCTCAGAGCACCCCATCCTTGCATAGTGCCCCCATCCTTGCAGAGACCCCCATCCTTACACAGCCCTCCTGTCCTTTCAGAGGCCCCCATCCTTCCACAGAGCTCTGCTTCCCTGTATCCCATCCCATTCCATATCCCACCCTTCATCCCATCCCATATCCCATCCTAAACCCCACTCTGCATTTCATCCCATATTCCACGAAGTATCCCATCTCATACCCTACTCTGAATCACATCCCATCCCATATTCCACCCTGAATTCCATCCCACCCTTCACCTCCTCACCACGGTGCCCCCAGTGATCCCCCAGTGATCCCCCAGTGCCCCCAGTGCCCCCAGCCCTGCCCAGTTCCCAGCTGATTCCCCAGCCCTGCCTGGGAGCACCTGAACACCCTTTGGGATGGCTTTGGGATGGCTGGGGGGTTGTGGTGATTTGGGAGCTGTTGGGTCCCCATCAGGGACACTCCCCAGTGCTGCAGCTCAGGGAATGAGTCCGTGTTAATGAGCCCATAATTAATTTTCATTCCCTTCAGTGATGCTGAGCGCTCGCCCTCCTCAGCAGACAGGAAATGGTGAAACCAGAGAAGGGGAAAAGCTCCCAAATCTACCCTAAACCACCTCAAAACAGCCCAGTGTGGTCATGGCCAGGGTTTAACCTCCCAAGACACTCTGAATTCACCCTGGCTGTCACCCAGGGACACCAAACACACTTGGCTGGGGACACCTGGTGCCACCCCTGGCTCAGTTTCCCCTGCACTGCCTGGGCTCTGCATCCCCTGTGACCACAGCTCCCAAGCATAGCCCAACAAAAGCCCCTGGCCATCACTCCATGGGGGATTTGGCCCCAGAGCAGGATTTGGGCAGGGAGTTCCTGCAGAGACAGGGATGGGAAGCCAAAAATGGGGTCTAAGGGGAGCTTTCCTGGGGGCAGCCAAGGCTGGAGAGGCCTGTCCTGGTGGGGATGTCTCCACAACTGATGACAACAGGGTGATGCTGCTTCCTGAGGAAGGACAGATCCAGGAATCAAAATGCTGCCAGCAACACCAGCCCTCCATTCCTGACCTTCCTCCCCATGCCTGTGCACAGGCTGAGGTGTCAGCAAACCATGGGGACAGGTCCAGCTGGGGATTCACAGATGTAAAAGGGTTGCAGGGCATGAGAATCCTCTTTCCACAAGGGTTAAACATCAGTTTTTGGGGTGGTTTGCTACCTCTGCTGAGCAAAACCTGCACCCTGCATCCATTATCCATGTCAGGACTACAGAAACAAGGGGCCATGTGCTGGACCTGGGTCTCTATTAAACTCTATTTAAAAATTTGGGAGGTGCAGCCCCTGGAGCACTGCCAGGGCCACTGCTGCCTCCCTCTGCTCCCACCTTTGTCCCTGCCATGTCCCCCCAGGGCTGACAGCAGATGTCACCTCCTAGGAGGAACCTCCTGCGTGGTCAGGACTATTCCTGGTTTAATGCTGGAGGGGAAATTCAGCCCATGACAGCAAATCCAGCATGGCCAGGGTGAGCCCGTGCCCTTTGCAGCACCATTATCTTCCCCACAACCCACAGTGCTGAATAATGCATCAGGCACTGGGAAACAAAGAAATGAGGGATGGAAAAGCAGCACAGGGAGACCCTGGCATGGCAAGGACAGGAGCCCCGTGGGGTTTCCTGGTTTTGGCCAGCAGCCAGGGCTTTGTAGCAGGGTTTGACCAGTGGACCAGGACAACAGCAGTGGAAGATGGAGAATAGCCCAGCTCAGGGTGCAGAATCCTTGGCGTGGGCCAGAACCACTCCTGGAATGGGATGGAGACAGGCAATATATTGAATTTTTCCCAGCCAGGTGGGAAAAATTCAAGAAAAGCAGAGAGAAAAAGCAGCCAGGCAGGCAGGTGGGCAGGGTGAAGCCACGAGAGCAGCGAGGAGTGATGTGGTGGAAGAACAAAAGGGGAGAGAGATGGAAGGAGCAGAAGGGTCGGTAATTGCAGGCAAACAGGCAGAGCCAGCCGCGGCTGGGGGGAGAGGAGGGGAATCATCACTTGAAAGAAAGCGAGGATTTAGGAAAGAGCAGAAAGAAAAAGGCGATAAATAATTAAAGGAGATCAAACGAGGCAGGCAGCAGAACAGGCCTAATTGCGAGGATTTGCGCCGAGGATCGACATCTCCAGCAGCTCCTCCCGAAGCAGAAGAAAGCGCGGCCGCGAGTGGCGGCGCCGGGCGGGAGGGACCGGCACAGGAGCAGCCCCTGATCAAAGCTGAGCTGCCTTTCATGGAGCTCAACAACCTCAACGAGCCGGGGAGGGGGGAGAAAATACCAGAAAATGGGGGGTGAAAGCAAAGGTATGAAGGGGATGGGGATGGGGCACCGCGATCCTGTGAGAGCCCAGGATGGGATGGGCACAGGGCATGGGGACAGCCCTGCATGTGCCCAGGGTGACCTTGGCCCATCGATTTGGGCTTGATCGTGTGGTCATGAGGCCCAGCTCAGTGCTGGGGTGTGTTTGATGGGTTTCCTGCTTCCTCAGGGTTCCCTAAACCTCCTAGGCCTTGGCAGAGGTTTTTCTTCCCTGTGGATTTATCAGGTTCAGAAGCCCTGGGAAATGTTCTGTACCCACACTGTGCTGCAGCAAGATGCCCATCTCCCTCAGCTCATCCAGAACTCCTGCCTGCTGCTCTCCTTGGCACATCCTCACCCAGAGGTGACAAGTCCAGGAGGAAAGAACACAATCCAGAGTTGCCCATCCAACCTGGAAGAGTCTCTGAGCAGTCATTCATCACCAGAGCCATCCTTTGCTTTTGCAAACTGTGAAAAATGCATGTATTTTATGATTGGCTTTTAGCAAATATTCAAATGAATATTATATGTGTTGTATTAGAAAGTTATGCTGTATTAATTCTCCCAAGTAGTGTGTTAAATATAGTTTTAGGTTATAAAAAATGTTAAAATAGAAACTATGCTATGTAGGATTTTGTTTTAAAGAAAGGACTTGCAGCGAGATAGCAGTCACAGGACATCTACATCTTTCAGAGAAAAAGAATTTATTGCTCCCTTATCAGAAGAAATGAACTTCTTCATGCCTGGAAGGCGCTGTTAGGATTCAGAGGAAGAAGCTGACACTGACCAGACAGAATCCTGTATTTGAATGGAATTTATGCATCATGTGTGAGGTGTATGAATATGCAACAGGCTATTGCTTTTAAGGGTTAATCCTTTGTTAACTTTTAAGGGTTAATCCTTTTCCTGCTGCCCAGAAAAAGGTATCCAGACATCCGTAACTCTTTGTCTCTATTGTCTCATATTGTCCTAATTCAAATTGTCCAAATTATTATTGCTCTAATTGTATTACTATTTTTATAACCATTTTATTACTATTAAACTTTTAAAATTTTAATAACAAGTGATTGGCGTTTTTCACACAAACCCTCCCAGAGCATCGCCCGGCATGGCAGAAGCAGAGACCTGCCCCTGTCCCCGGGTCCCCAGCTGCATCCTGCCCTGTACCCGGTGCCCACACTCTCATCTGTGACCCCATCCAATCTGTCCCAGTGTCCCCACAGAGTCCCTGCAGGCAGCAGGTGCCAGGGACAGGCGGGGAGGTGGCAGAGCTCAGCCTGAGCGTGCTAACCTCTCCTAACAGGCAATCGAATCCCTGCCCCGGTAGGACTCCCTGCATATTAATTGCACTGTGTTATCCAGCCATCTGTTCCCACAGCCAGGAAAAGAGCAGTCCCTTTGGTCTCCTTTATTAACAGGTTTCCCTGTAAATGCAAACAAACCCTCCTGCCTCGGTGCTGCTCTCCAGCTCTGCTTTGAGGCACCCAGGAGGGAGGTGGGAGCTCCGGGGCACTGCAGTAAATCAGGGGCAGGGAATGCAAAGGTGGTGATTTCACACTGCCCGTGGCCAGGAGGGAGAGCCAGGGGAGGGGCAGAGCTCTGTGCAAAGCCAAATCCGCAGCTCAGATGGTTTGTGATGCTCCTGGTCACGCTAAAACCCTTTGCCCTTGCCCTGTGAGGAAAGGAGGAAGCTGAGCTGGCTGTGGGGGAGATCTGCCTGCGCCCCCAGCTACACCCAGCCAACCTCAGGGTGTATTTCCACCTCTCCTTCCCCCACTCCTGGGCAGAGGATGAGCTGCCTGCACTGGACTGCCAGCCCCAGTAATGTGAGGCTGAGCACAGGTACCTCAGGTTAGTGGTGTACACATTGGGCTGCCCAGGGGAGGGAAAGGGCAGCAACAGCTCCCTGTCCTGGCAGCTTCTGTGGGGAGAAATCACTGGAGACTGTGAATTTTGGAGATTGGCTCCTGAGAGAGGGCAAAAGTTACCCAGAACCTTTCTGAAGCACCTCCAGCCCCTCCAGTCCTGCTCTCCTGCTGGAGCTGGGAAGGCAGCCAGCTTTGGCAAGGCAGAGGCTGCACTAAACTGTTGTTCTTCCTTCTGCTTCTCCTAAATATCACCGAAATGCCATGGATTGTCCTCAGGCTCAGCCACGCCTGCTGCAGCTGTACCAGTCTTACCCCAAGGAAAGAGGCTGCTGGCAGCACCCAGGGTGAGCTGGGGTTTGGGTGGGAGGTCTGTACCCCCAGACCAAAGCACCAGCACAGAGTCAGGAAGGGAAAACAGATTTCCCAGGAATAACCAGCCTGCTCCTGTGGTCATCCCACCCCAGCCCCCCAGGACAATGATGATCAGGATGAGTTACACCTCTCAGCATTTGCTTTTCTCCTTGTTCCATCCTTTCCTGCATTTAACACGCTGCTGCAGCAGCACAGGAGCAGCAGGTGGGCTCCAGTGACCTGACATATGGCCATCTGGAGAATCTTTATTTATGACTCTCCACACACATCTCCTCTGTATCTTGACATCTGTGCTCGGGTGCAGGGCTGGGCTGCCCAAGGACGTGGCAGCTCCATGTGCAGAAATGATGCTGCAGGGGAAGAGGTGCTCAGAGACCATAAGGCAAAAGTCTGCTCAGTGAAAAGGATGAAACCCAAGAGATGTGCACAGGGCAGGTTTTTCACCTCCTCCAGACCTGGTCACTCTCCTCCACAGGAGGTTAACACAAAGGCTGCCAGCCTGGAATGAGTGCTGTGACTCAGCAGGGCAGCCCTGCTGCAGAGCTTGGAAGAGAGAGGATGAAGGTCTCATGTCAGAGCCACAGCACCAGGAAACAACTGCCAGCACAGAGGGTTGGCTTATCTGGGTACACACAGCTGATTTCTGCTCTTCCCTTATCTGGAATATGCCCCAGATCTCTTCCTCCTCCAGGGAATCTGCTCAGAGAGAAGGGTGGGATGACCCACACCTCTACAAACCGTCCTCAGAGGGATTGTTACCCACCACAGCACTGCTCAGCCACAGGGAGAGCACAGGGAGCACTGACACATTTCTCACCTTTAGCCAGCGTCCTTCTGGCCTCTGATTTCATTGCAGAAAGCCACAAAAGGGTGTCTCCTCTCCTTTCCCAAAAGGGAGCAGATTTCCAGCACAGGCTATAGCTGCATGTTTCCAAAAATGCAGCACGGGATTGGGGAGAAGAAACAACCCCAAAATCCAAACAGAGCAGGGAGTTTGTTAACATTCAGGAGATTTGAAGAAGACCTTGGAGAACCTAAAAGTCAGCAGGTGCTGAGACATAATCCTCTTCCACCTCAGCTCCACTTGCCCATGCTGTCCTTGAGTCCCTCCTGGTATAGGCAAAGCTTTCTGCTTGTCCCTGCAATTCCCCCAGACTCTGCTGGGTTTGGACTGCTGACACAAGAAAAGATTGAATAACCTAAGCCACACGATGAACCTCAAGCTCTGAAAAGTCTCCAATGCTCAGAAATGTGCTCTATCTGCTGTATTAAAAATAGCAGGACTGGAACAAAGGCGTGTTCCTGTCCTGCAGCCTCATGGAGCAGTGCCCCTGGACCACCTGGGCACCCAGACTAGACACACACCTCTGCAGGTGTGCACACACTGGTTTTAACACCCTGTGCTGCCTATTTCAGGTTTGAAATTGCTGACAAGTTAGAACAGTCTGCCACATGCTTTCCATTTCTTGTTTGGAACAGCCTCTACCACATTTACCAGGTCTGGCCTGTCACTCCTCCTCAGCGTCCTCCAGTTCCACATCCTCCCCTGCCCCCCTCCAACACCATCTTTAATCCTATTAATACCACCTAATAATTACTTTGTTCCAAGCCTGCTGAGTAACGACTGCCAACGCTTCTATTTCATTACTATTCCTGTAAAGAAACCAAGCTTTGAACATGCTGGATTTCTGCAGAGGAGTGACAAGGACTGTGCTTGCTGTCCTCCTTGCCCACATCTTCCATGGGGCAGGAGAACAACCAGGCACTTTATTCTCCATGCATCTACAACAGCCACAACTGTGTGATGTGGTTGAGAATGATGAACTAATTAAAATCAAAAAAATAAAACACAGTTAAGAGAAAAACATAAATGTGGGAGGAAGATAAAAGGCAGTGACCAAGGAGTATCTATGACTTAGGTATCTTCTAAGAACTACCCCATGTTCCCTGGCTCAAACCAACAGTTTGAGCTCACCTCAGTTCCTCCAGAGGTGCTGGGCTTTGGCTTTTCCTTCACTCATCAAAATAAAGTCTGTTCAACTTAGAATTCAACCTACACGGATGAGAGCAATTCAAAGCACCAGCGTAAGCAGCGCAGAGCACGGAGGAAGAGTGAATTAATAACTTCCTTCATTAAAGCTTACCTTCAAAGAAGTCAGCAACAGAACTCGTCATCACCATCTTCTTGCAGACATTTATTTTTATATTCACAAGAGGATGAATGTAAGAGAAATTTATGGAGATGCTAAATCAAGGCTTTTGTTCCTAACTAGAAAGAAGTCGCTCTCAGCAGTTTAATTATTGTCTTAGTGCAGGACTGACGTTTCAAACGCTGTGCTCTTTCACTAACTCCTTTAAAATCAAATTACATAAGAGATTAAGGTAACACGAGGTAAGAGAAGTAATGCCACCTCCTGGAAAAACAACTTTTGCATAATTTCACTCAGTTATCCCTACACCCATCCTGATCTGGTCACACCTGGTTCCCAGTGGCTGTGCTGAACAAGGAGCCCAAACCCAGGCAGCAGCAGAGCTGAAAATAATCAGTTCATCCCCTTTCCAAGGCTATTTCATCCCTGCTGAAACCAATCCCCTCTCAGAGACCTACAGCCTCCACCGTGCAAAGGACAAGCACATCAGGACACCTCCACATGGTACACTGAAAAAATGAGGCTGTTTTATTGATGATTAGACTGCACTGGCAACAAGCATCAAGCTAATACAGATAGACTTCAACCAAAGCATGAGCTTTGAATCAGAAGTCGGTAAGTGACATGATGCCTTAATAAATTAAGGAAGTTAATTCCTCCCCGTTGTCAAATCTTCACTTGAAGTTCTTTGCAAATTCCTCTCCTTTCTTAATAGAGCCCTTCAGCTCAGACATGGCTGCAGCAACCATCTTCTCTTCAAAGGGGGAGAGCTTGCCAAGGCCTAGGTTCTTCTCAATTCCTTTTTTCTGAGGGAAAGAGGATTTAAGGATTAACCATTCATTGAATGACCTAAAGAGTAGCTTAACAGTTCTGACTGAGTATTATCCAGCTGAGACAGGGACCCAGCCTGGCACCTGTGTCATCTCTAGTCTGCCAACCTTGTGCTTCCTGGAAAGAAGCTTCTTACTATCTGTGGCAACTTCTAGAGCCCTCACCAACTCCTCATTCACTGTTCACATGTGTGAAACCAGAAGCCAACCCAGCAGCTCCTTCAAGAGGCGACTGCCACCAACTGACCCTTCCTAACTCCACACCCACCATGTGGCAAGAGGATCTCCTCTGGTGTGTATCCTTTTCTTGCCATCTCAAACTGCCCCAGAGTGGCACTCCCAGGTTTTCAAGATGTCTATATTCCCTCTTAATATCCCTCTGCTTCCACCCTCTCACCAGCAAACACCACCCTTTGCATCCCACCAGCCATGACAGGGCTGCAGCATCACTGTTTTCCACTCCCCCAGGGTATGGGTGACAAAAGGAACACTGCTTTCAGAGTTCAGCAGAGGTCCTGAAAGCAAGCTGTTAATCCTAATCCACGCTGCAGCTCCCCATGTGCCTCAGTTTGTGAGGATTTGCTTGTAGCAGATGAAGCTGAGGAGACAGGATTGCTGACTCTGGTTAATCATAGGAAAGCCCAGAGTAAACAGGCCTGACTTGAGGCAAATGTGACCTCTTAAGCCAAGTCTGAACCTCTGGTTACTCAGTGACCTGCACTCTAAGAGCAGATAAAAGCAGCAGCATCCTTGTCAAGCTGAGCTGTGTGCCTAAGTACCACACCCAAACACTGCAGACTCTTAAAGGCACACTCAGCAATAGCAGGCATGAGCTAAACTGAAACCCCTGAGTAAAACCCACATGAGGTTTTACTGCTGTTCATAAGGCTTGTGATGTGAAGTACATACCCCAAGCTGCAGAGGTGTAGAGAAGTAGGGGACCTCTGTCACATCTGACCGAACAAAGGCACATTCAACAACCCCCTGCTTTCCACTCATGGCCTCCAACAGGGAGAATGCAAATCGAGCACCAGCATAGGCCATGGACAGGGTGGCAGATCCTGCAAGAGTTACACCACTTTCAGAACACAGCACATTGAAATTTGATACTTCCTTTAGCATCAAAGGTTTCCATACTAGTGTGCTGTCAGTAATAATGTGTCACCGACTTCAAGTTCATGGCCAGTAAGATAAAGCAGAAGCTTTTGGCCAGCTACATGTATCTAACTGATAAGATTTATAAAACAAACAGCTTAATTTGACAGAGAAAATTCTTTTAAAGCCATAGGTGGTGTGGGATCAGTTAATATTTAGTGTTACATACTGAGCTGTAGCACAGCCCAGGCAGCAGCTGACAGAAGAGCAGTGAGAATGACAACGAGCAGTTCATAACCTGTAAATAAGAATAAACTGCAGAGGACTGCAGCCCTACAGACAGCCAACAAGAATTACCTGGGAGCTTTACTCAAGAACCCACCTGCTCCTGCTTTAGCTTGGACAACTTCAGTCCCAGCTTCTTGAATTCTTGCTGTAAGCTTCTCCAGCTGATCCTGAGGAAACTCCACTTTTGGTGTGCACTGGATGGGAAAAAAGAAGTTACTACAAGTACCAGAACCCCTCCAGATTCAGTATAAACACAACATTTTTGTACCACTGCAGTTGTTATCAATAATTCTCAACTGGGCAAAATGGGTTTTCCCAGCTTGTGTGACACTGAGCAACTGTAAAAGTCAGAGCTGGGGTTACTGCATGGCTGGAACAGGAACCCAGCCATGCCCAGCTTCCTCAGGAACAAACCACAGCTTCACAGCCAAACCAGGCCTTGCCATGGCTCCTCACACTGTGTAGTCCTGTGCATTACAGACACCCTCCAAGCTTTAGGAATTTCAGAAAGTCATCCTGTAAATATCTGGGTCACCGTGGCATTATGGAAGTCAAGCCTTATGGAAGATCCAGTTTCCCAGCAGTATTTAGGAATTCACTGAACCTTCAGCTACAGCCACACCAGCAGCTTAAGCACAGTTGTGTCTGTCCCAATGGACTGCTTAACTAAAGCACCTCTCAGCATTCAGCCCTTGCTCTTATTCCCAAGAAAATCCTTCTCTAAAGGATACTTTATTCCCCACTTAGAGCACAGCTTTCCTCCCTTTGTTACAGACTGCTCCTGGCCACATCCCAGCACCTCCCCATGAGACTGCACCTGCTTCAGAACTGCATTTCAGCCTGGCTGAAGGGCCAGACTAGCAGTCATGGCTGGAACAGGCTCCCTGCACAGCCTGAGCTGTGCTTTCAATGCTTGAGCTTTGAGTGGGGCTTCCACTCCATCACAGCAAAATCAATTTTTCTCCTGTCATGAGATACCTGTCACAGGACAGGTATCTGTCAGGACACCTAAACACCCACACTACCCCTCAGTTCTTATCCCAAACTCCTTTAGAGGAAAGCTGGAACTATTTATACTGCCCAGATGGGTTCAGATTTAGGCTGCTGCCTTCTACTTCATCCTGCACCCCATCCCAGAAGGAAAGCAGCCATGAGAGCAGGAAAACTCTCTGTGCTCTATCCTAGCACATCTCCTGCCATCACAAAAGCACTTTATATCAACCCTAACATGCTGCTGAGTGTGCTGCCACACACAGCTGTCACCCTGACTCACCTGAGAGATCAGAGGGATGATGGTCTTCCCAGCATGGCCACCAATAACTGGCACAGCTACTCGAGCTGGATCCAAGCCCTGAAGGAAACACAAAACTTTCCAGCTTCTGAAGCACACAGGCAAGAAAAACAAGTGACTTCACTCCCTGTCCTGGATATCAGGACACACAGGGCAGGAGTTCCAGAGCAGCTGCACTCTAGGGACAAAGCCACATCCACAGAGCAGAACTCTGGGTGGCTCTGATCACTTCATAAAGTTACAGCATATTGTTACTGCAGGGCTGGGTAAAGAGCAGCACAACATAAACACCAGCAGGGCTATTAAGAGCAGTAACCTGTCACAGCTCCTGATACTTTGCAGAGTATCCTGTGACACACAGCACAGAGTTTGACTTGCAAACACACACCACAGCTCAAGCCTCTCCTCTGGTTGCATGGCAGGGTTGGGAATGCCAAGGCAATTAAGGCCAACACTCAGCTCACTTGCAGGGCTCAGCTGTGAAAAGGAAAGGTCAAAGTCTCTCGAACCACATTTTGCAAGAAACCTTATCTTGAGGCTCCTCTAAATAAGGGAGACAGGGAATCACTGCCTTTGCCTCTAGCTGCACAGAAATCTGAGCTCCTTTGGCTCTCTGCAGTGATTTTGGAAGCATTTGATAGATCTGATGATCAAAGCAGGCAGCATCCCTCCCCCTGCACATTAACCATGACCTGCCTTGAGTTCAGCCACAAAAGTATTTGCTCTGACGATGTCCAGTGTTGTAACACCAAAGATTTTGTTGGGGTTGTACACACCGTGCTTCTTGAAGACCTCTGAAGTTATTGGGATGGTTGAATTTACCTACAAGCAAGAAAAGGCAAGCACTGATTAAAAGCAGTTTAATAAAGAAGCCAATGCATGAACTTAACAGGCCAATTAACAACCTGAACTATACTTCCAATTTGGAATCAACTGTAGCCAATTACTTTAATGTCTAAATTGAAAAGCAATTTACAGTCAGGCTGGAATAAAAATCATTAATTTTAAATAACCATTAAGACAATAAATTTGTTCATTCCCATTACAAAGGCTCCTCCCTTAGTGAGCTAAGGCTTTTATCCCAGCTAATACACCAGCTTGCATTATAACCAGTCACAATGACTTGGAGATATTAAGCACTTTTACATCCAAGTTTTCTCTGAATTAAAAACAGCCAAGAAAAATGGGTTAGTAGAACCAGGCTTTTCTGCAAATACACTGCAGACTTTAAACATACTGGTCAAAATTAGTAGGAATTTGGATTACTCTAATATTTGGTATACTCTAGTATCTGGAATTTGGTGAGGTTTTTCCTCTACATTCCAAGGTCTCCAGAAAACACTTACTGGGTTAGAAATGATACAGATCATGGCTTCTGGACAGTGCTTTGCACAGGCAGTTGTCAAAGAGGCAACAATGCTGGCATTGGTGTTGAACAGGTCGTCACGGGTCATACCTAAAACACAGCCAGGGCAGGATTCCAGGTTACCCACAGTGACCATCACAGGCAGGAAATGCAGTCAAAATCCAAAATGAAAACTCTGCTCTGCACAGACACACATCTGGTCTCACAGGTCAAGAACAAATTCTCCAGCTGCAGTAATGAAATGGCTCCACAGGCAACTCCTCTCACTAATAAAGAGATCAGCCCTTCCCAGGAGGAACCAGCCCAACAGAACCCACTCCACTGAGGCTGCCTGAGTGCACTGTGACCACACAACCCACACCAGGTGCTCAGAGCAGCACAACTGCCCCCAAGATGAACTCTCCTTCCTCTTTTAAGTCACTTCCACAACTACAGTTTAAATGACAACTGCTGTGTGCTGGTTGTGCAAGTGCCACCTCCTATTGCTACTGCAGCAACTACTTTAACCATGAAAAATGAAGATTTAAAAAGAGCTAGGCTCTTTCTAAAGTCTAGAATTTTGTTATGCTCCTAATAGGATACTGGAAAACAGAAATGGAGGAGGTCAGAAATATTCCAGGAAGGTTTAACAGAATTTATTCAGAGATGCCCCAAGAAGTTGCTGTAAAATTGACACAAAACAAAATTGATTATTACTCTTCTGCTGAGAAATTAAACAAAGAATCAGCTTTTATTCCTTGAGCATTGCTCTGGGACAAGGAACACTAAGGGAGATTTAGGGTCACTTGCATGAGAAGCCTTTGCAGTTCAGGCCCAAGGAGGAACTCCAGGGATCAATTTAGCCCATTTCAGAAGGGAGAGTGTCAGAGAGGCTGAAGGAGCTGCCTGGTACCACCAGGAGCTCAGGGGCAGGAGCATGGACAGACCCCTGACACCCCAACAGACACAGCTCTGAGCAGCAGAACTGCAGAGATCCACAACAAACAGAACCTACCTGGTTTTCTCGGGACTCCTGCTGGAATAACAACAACATCACAGCCCTTCAGACATTCTGGCAACTGCTCAGGTCCCATGTAGCCTGAAATGGAAGACATTCAGGCATTATGTTTCTGACAGTTATGAAACAGTTGACACTTTGAAGTATAAAATCATGCCCAGAGGCATCCAAGTCTTTTTATAAAATTTAACCTTCAATTTAGACTTGATGCTGAAAAGCAAAGAAACACAACTAAGGATGGATCCCATTTGATGTTTTATTTTTATCCTTGTTTCAAAACTTACAGAATGAGAGTGGTGAGAATCTCACATTCACCTGTTTCCAAACTCTCAGTGTGGAGTGTATTTACTCTCCAAAAGCCTTGGCACTAGAACCAGTGTCCCCAAAGAACTGCAGACTGGCACATTCATGTGAAATGTCACCTTTTGGTGATCAGATAAAAGAAAGATGAGCAGATTAAGTTTTGATTTCATCAGAATCTAAGAGAAAAGAAGCACATGGAATCCACCCAGGGAGTGTTACACCTATTTCTAGTCAAACTTTTAAATTCAGCACTCTGAGATAATTTCACTGAATGCTTCCTGCCAGATGTCACAAATTTCCCTTCAACCACAGCCCATATTTATCTCCATACACATCAACCTAATCAGCTAAACCTTAATTAATCATTCACTGCTTGAGGAAAAAGCTACTTAAATTGATCCTGGGCTCCAGGATCAGTGGGTGAGGACCTCCCCGCAGAGGCAATGAGCACTGAGGGTCGGAGCCACCCCTGTGGGAGGATCCCTTTGGCAGCCGGGCCATTCCCAGGGTACCTTTGACGCTGGCTTTGGTCTCGATGTGGCTCAGGTCGGCGGCCACGCCCGGCGTGTGAGCGATGTCGTAGAGGCTCAGCTTGCTCACCAGGGGGCTGTTCTTGAGCAGCAGCGACAGCGGCTGCCCGATGCCCCCCGAGGCCCCCAGCACGGCCACCTTGGCATGGTTCTGTGCAAAACAGACAGCAAACACGTTGGAGAGCTGCTCTGGCGCTCACCCACCCTCCCCCAGCAGTGACCTTGGGGATTTCACCACTCTTTCTTTACTTTTAGTTCTGCTTCTCATTTTTTTTATCAAGCACTGTGCAAACTTGATGGTTTAAGGCTAAAGGAAATGACCCTCACAGCAGCCTGCCCGAGGTTTGTTGGTAGGACAGGTTGGAGGAAATGGTTACCTGTGATCTGAGCTCAAAAGGGAAACAAGGCTCGGTTAAAGGAACCCAAAAAGGGTTAAAGGAGATGGTTACCTGTGATCTGAAACTCAAAAGGGAAACAAGGCTCGGTTAAAGGAACCCAAAAAGGGTTAAAGGAGATGGTTACCTGTGATCTGAGCTCAAAAGGGGAAGCAAAGCTAGGTTAAAGGAACCCAAGGGATCTCCCCCCAAAAGAAATACCTGCCTGACACTAACACCTGCCACTCTGTGGGACCAGGCCTGGTTTAGGGCAAATCTGCTTTGTAGTTTTTCTAGTTTATGGTGCCAGTATAAAAAAAAATATGCTTTCCATCTGGCAAATCAATACATTTAATGGAGTACAAGAAATGCAGTAGTATCTTGGATTTATATCAGGTCTAAACACGTTCTTCACATATAAGCAGTGCATACATGTGAAGAACATGTTTAGACCTGATATAATTCCAAAATAGCACCTGCAGATTGAGGACTGGGAATATTAAGTGACTACAATTCCCAGCTTTGATCACATGGCTGAGAATCAAGTTAAATCAACTCTGCTTGGTTGCCCCATGAACCAATTTTGTCCTCACTCAGGTGCTGACTGGCAGGGTGTAATTTCTCTCAAAAATGCCTGTTTGCAAAGCGTTGCTCCACAAAAGGAAAGCTTCTTCCAGGGTCCAGAATCTTAAAGTGCAACACTGCCAAAGTGATGGAAAACTCCTGTGGAGCTGTAACAGGCAATTACTGCTGATAAAGCTATTCCTTATCACAATCTTTCCAGATAAAAGCCAGAACAGCTCCACGTCCCTTGATGAACAGCTTAATTACTGTGCTATGCAGGAAATAATCTACCCCAGATTAACCTCAGCCCAGTTTTCTTGCTATTGTAACAAAGATAATTTTGCATGAAATTCTTGAAGAGGAAGCAAAGTCTGGCATGAGTCACTGCTGAGCCCCATCTGTGACCGAGCTGATACTGTGGGGTCAAAATCTCACTGCTAATCAATGCAGTTTGCATGAAAAGACTTAGACAAGGCTCTCCTATATAACACATATTTATAGGTGCAATAATCAGTGTTTTACATTCCCCCAGGCCTATTAACACTGGACAGAGGTCGGTTTCTATCCGTGCAGCCACGCAGAGTGCTCTGGAGCCAGCACAGTGGATTTTGGCACATGAAGGATTACTGCTAAACCAACCACCAGCTTTAGCTCATAACACCTCCTTAACACAGGGGCATTTTTGCACTGGAGTGGGGAAGCACCAAACCCATCACTTTCTGCACACCATCAGAGTGAGTTCATACAGCATTGTCACACTCACAGCCCGGCAGGGCCACGGCGCTGTCACCGGGCACAGCCAGCACCGAGACCCCCGAGCCCTCTGCCCTGTGTGCCTGAGGCTCCCAGCCCCTCTCCGAGGAGTTCTGGGCTACACCCGAGCCCTGCAGCCCCTCACTGCGGAGCTACCGGGCTCCACAGTCCCCTCACTGAGGCCCTGGGCTCCTTCCCGGCCCCGCAGCGAGGACACGGGGCCCTCCCTGGGCTCCACCGAGCCCCGCTCCGAGGAGGGGTCTGGGCTACATCGAGCCCAAGGAGGGCTCTGGGCTCCACTCGATCCCCGCAGCCCCGCTCCGAGGAGGGGTCCGGGCTCTACCCCGAGACCGAAAAGGGCTCCGGGCTCCACCCGAGCCCCGCAGCCCCGCTCCGAGGAGGGGTCTGGGCTCTATCCCAAGCCCGAGGAGGGCTCCGGGCTCCACCCGAGCCCCGCAGCCCTCACCGAGCAGACCCAGGGCTCCACAGCCGAGGAGCACCGGCGCTGCCTCCCAACCCCGCACCCCCATCGAGGGCCTGCGTTCCACCCGAGCCCCGCAGGAGGAACTGCGTCCAATTCCGGCCCTGCAGGCTCAGAACGGAGAACAACCCGCCTGCATCCCCGCTCCGCACCCCTCCACCGGGCAGCGCCGGTGCTGCACAGCCCCCTCACCGAGCAGCACCGCGGCTCCTCCCGCGCTTCCCCCTCGGGCTCCAGAGCGGAGGAGGAAGCGCGGGGCCGCACTGCGGGGGGCGGTGTGTGTGCACGGGCCGTACCTGGGCGGAGGTGGCGATGCCGCGGCGCAGGGCGGTGGCGGTGCTGAGGCGGGACAGCATGGCGGGCACGGCGGGCACGGCGAGCGGCAGCGGCTCCGGTGACTCCAACGACCTCCAGGGCCCGCGCTGCGCCTGCGCGGCCCCGCCCGCCGCTCTCGCGAGAGTGCCGCCCGCGGCGGAAAGGGAGGGGGGGAAGTCTCGCGAGATCCCGCCTGAGGTAACCTTGGAGACCGGCGGGCGTCCCCGCGTGCGGCCGGGCGGGGCGGGGCAGCGCGGTGTCGCGATAGGCGGCGACAGCCGGGCCGATGGGGCATGGCGGGGGTGATGTTCTGCGAGCCCCGACACCTCTACAACATCATCAACCAGTACCGGTGGAGATCGCGGCTGGCCGAGCCCAACTACCTGTGCCTGCTGGGTGAGGCTGCGGCACAGGCCTGTCCCTACCTGTCCCTGTCTGCCCCTGCCTTGCCTTGTCCCTGTCTGTCCCTGTCCCTGCCTTGCCTTGTCCCTGTCTGTCCCTGTCCCTGTCCCTGCCTTGCCTTGTCCCTGTCTGTCCCTGTCCCTGCCTGTCCCTGTCTGCCCCTGCCTTGCCTTGTCCCTGTCCGTGTCCCGGTCTGTCCCTGTCCCTGTCCCTGCCTGTCCCTGTCTGTCCCTGTCCCTGTCCCTGTCTGTCCCTGTCCCTGCCTTGCCTTGTCCTTCCCTCTGCTTGCCCCTTCCTCTGCCTGTCCCAGTCCCTCCTCCCACCTGTGCATGCCCCTCCCTGTCCCCACCTGTCTCTGCCCTGTCTGCTCCTTCCCCGCTTGCTGCTTCTGCTCCTCCCTGTCCCTGTCCCTGCCTGTCCCTGTCTCTGTCCCTGCCAGCAGCCAGGCACTGTGCTCAGCCCAGGCAGATATCCCAAGCCATCAGGGCTTGTGAGGAAAGGCACACACATCACTTCTCACCATTTCTGGGGCCTGGCACCTCCCTCCCGTCCCGTTTCAGGTGCTGTGAGCTGGTGCTGTTTGGCTTTCCTCGTGCTCAGCTCTCCCTGCTCTCATCAGTCCCATGCACACACACTCTCCCCTGCTGCTCCCAGAGGTTTTGGAGCTGGACTGGGTTTCTCAGCCATTACACAAAGATTCCTGAAAACCACATCCATTCTGCACAGTGCCAACAGCCCCAGAGGGGTGCCTGACATTGCAATGTCACTAAATGTTTTGGTGAGGGAGTTGGCCAGTTTGGGAGTGGGTCTGGGGTCTTTGCAGTGCCCTCTCCCCAGCTCTGGAGCAGCAGAGGCAGAGCTGTGACCGTGTTCACAGGGGTTCTTGGATGAGGGAAGAGATGAGGATCTGACTCCATGTTTCAGAAGGCTTGATTTATTATTTTATTATATATATTACATTAAAACTATACTAAAAGAATAGAAGAAAGGATTTCATCAGAAGGCTGGCTAAGAATAGAATAAGAAGGAATGATAAAGATTTGTGGCTCGGGTTCTCTGTCCAAGCCAGCTGACTGTGATTGGCCATTAATTAGAAACAACCACATGAGCCAATCACAGATGCACCTGTTGCATTCCACAGCAGCAGATAATCGATGTTTACATTTTGTTCCTGAGGCCTCACAGCTTCTCCGGACGGAAAACCCTAAGGAAAGGATTTTTCATAAAAGATGTGTGTGACACAGAGCTGCTGGGCAGGTCAGGACAGGCACAGGACTGAGGCTGGCAATGCTGCAGGAGCACACTTGGGGCAGCACTAACACTGCTGGTGTTACACACAGACTCACATCAACCCTGGGGTTTGTTATATCCACACCAGAAACCATCAGATTCTAAAAAACACAAATCACAGAATCATCAAGGTTGGAAAACACCTTCAAGTTCACCCAACAGGTGACCCTGCAACACTACAACCACCCCTAAACCATATCCCCAGCTGCCACATTTCCAAACCCCTTTCTCTGAGTGCTGCCTGAATTCCCACTGACAAAATACAAAGAGGATTCCACCTTTAAAATCCAATTGTTCTGTCTTTGTTGGCTTTGTTTTTTTTTTTTTCAGATGCCCGTTCTCAGTATGAATTCGATGACAGCCACATTGTTACAGCCCAAAGGATTGTACTGGTGAGGGGATTGCTGTTTGAATTTAGCAACTAGCAGGAAGCCAGAACTGCTTTGAAACCCAGGGGAAATGTCCCAGCCCTGCCCGGCCGTGCCCCGCGGCTGCCACTGGGGGGATGCATTCTGTCACAAAGCACAGGTGGCTCCAGCAGCCCCAAGGATTGGCACACAGCAGCTGAAAATCAGGGAGAACATTGCTCAAGAGCTCCCCCAGCTCAGCCTTGCCCCACAAGGCCAGCGCTGGCATCTGCACCGCTGCTCTGGTGGAGCAATCAGCGGGGTTTGCATCATCCCTGACTCCTCACCGGGGCTGTCATTGCCCACCCACACGTGCAAACACAACAAACCCAAGCCAGGGTTGCAGCTTGCAGGGTGTCAGGAGTGTTGATGGCAGCAGAGGAGAGTGATGGAATTGCTCTGTGATTCTGGCAGAGTCCTGCAGGGCAGTATGTGATCCCCAATCCCGAGGAGCTGGGCTATGTCAGATTCTGTGTGGTGTATGACCATGACACTGGATTTTTGACTGACACTGACAATCTGGAGGAGGAGGAGGAGAAGGAGGAGGAGGAGGAGGAGGAAGAAACAGGTACGTGTGACCTGTGTCAGTCCAGTCCTTGAGATCCTTCCCATTCCTCATTTAATGTTATGAGGAATAATAATGTTATGAGGTGGATTCCTTGGCAGGAGGAGGAGCAGCCATCTCACATAATCTACTTCACTTTAAAACATTTGTGAAGAATTTAATTAAGACATTTCCTTTTTTTCCCCCGTTTTCCTAAAGCAGTTAAGAGCTTGTTGGAGGAGATGTAAATGTTTCCAGTTTTACATGAAAAACTGTGCCCTGCCTCTGTTTTTTCACTGTGTTGTGTATGTTCTCAGGCTTCAAAAAGCCAGGTTTTATTTCAGAGCATCCTGGCAGCCCTGGTTTCCCATCTGTGGATGATCCTCTGAAACTCCTTGTTGCATGTGAGGAATGGGTTCTTTATTTTGTCACATTTCCCTGAGATTTGGCTTGTCCAACAATTGCCTTTCAGGGAGCAGCACTTCTTCAGAGACTGAAATCAGCAGCTCAGATTCCGTGTGTTCCCACAGTGAGTACTTTGAGGGTCACAAAAGGCTTTCACTTCATGATATTTAAAAAGATTTACCTTTAATGGGGATGGTAATTTCATGGGGTTCACCAAGAAACGTGAAGTGCTGGAAACTTTTCCATGGCATTGTTCAGTTTTCCTTGAACCATGGAAGTGTTTGGCTTTCACACATTCTTCTGTGAGCAGAACCACTTCTGTTTGTTTGAGCTTTACAAAAGCTACAGAGTTTTAGCAAAGATTTACATCACTTTTTAAAGAAAAAAAACAGTGGAGGTGTAAGGGGAATGAATAAAACAAGCAGGTTCCTAAATGCTCAGTGGTGAGGCAGTAGAGGGAAGGTGTGAAGAATCAGGATTTCTATTGTGCTGATCCATTTCTAAAGCAGACACAGCTAGAGGGAAGCAGGATGGATTCCTTGGGAGGAGGAGGAGCAGCCATCTCCCATAATCTACCTCACTGAGGGGGGTGTTTAAAACATTTGTGAAAAATTTAATTAAGACACTTCCTTTTTTTTCCCCTGTTTGCCTAAAGCAGGCTAAAGAAAAGGGCCTCCATAAAACTAAGATTATTAAATTTAAATTAATACAACTTCCCTATTATGGGAACTCATTACAAGCATTTCCCAAAGAAAAATGGGGAGAAGAAAAGAAATCTGGTCCTAGAAAAGAAACCAGGAGAGGAAAAAAAAGATCAGGATGAGAGGGGGAAAGCAGCACCCCCTGTAACTGACCTGCAGCAACAAGTAAAGAATAAATTGAGCTTTTAACAAAGTTTTCTCCAGATGGAATGAAAAGGGATTTGCTGTGGACCCAGGGAGGCAGATGGAGACCCTGAACCTGCCCAGGCCAGCAGCTCTTTGGTCCTTTAGGTCCTGAGGAAAGAGGTGCCATCTTCCATGCCAGGAACTTGGAGCATTTCACCCGGCACCCTGTGCTGCTCCTGAAGGGAGGCTACAGGCGCTTTTCAGCTTGTTACCATTTCCTCAAGAGCCACAAGACACTGTGGATGCCCCAGGTGAGATGAGAATAATTTCCAAGCAGATTACATCAATATTCAGCTGCTGATGGCTGGTGAATTCAGGTTAGATGGTGCTGCAAACCTGGTATCACAGTAACTTCAGACAAAGGAATTGAATGTAATTTGAGTTACTGTGCTTGCTCTGAGCCTCACCACTGATACTTTTACAGCCACACTTCTTCCTCTTCTATTGCCTGAAAGGAAGTTCATGGAAACAAGCTGGGAATGTTCCCCTGATAAGCCCAAAACTGGCCCATGGAGAGCACAGATAACTGAACAAACAGTAGCAAGTGATGACAGGGAGCAGGCTGCTCTCTCACACGTGGTTATCTGGCATAGTACTCAGCAAATGTTTTCAAACAGAAGTACAATTCCTACCAAGCACTGGGATCCATGTCTTTTCATCAGGAAGGGTCACAAATGCCTTGTTTCAATAGGCCCAGGAAGAAAACAGCCATCCACTCAAACACTGAGTCCTGATTGCTTGGTTTCACCTATAAACATCAACCTATTTAGCTTATGAGAAACAATTACCCTTTATTGCACATTTAGGACAGGCAGGGCAGGTTAAGAAGGTGCTGAACAATGGAGCATTTATTCCAAGGTGTATTTTGTTCCCATTGTTCCCATGTGGTTCCCAGGGAACAGCCCATGACACGGTGCTAACCTGGGGATGCCACAGCACAGGAGAGAAAATAATTCATTTTGTGCTGCCCTGTGAAGGCCAATTCACTGCTGAGCTTCCTGCTCACACTCAGCTGGACACAGGCACCTCCTTAAACTGAGAATTGAAGGTTTAAATTGTCAGGCTCCTCCTGTGTGCTCCTGGAGCAGCATCCAAGGCACATCCCCTCAGGGATGTGAGGCACTGCTGGCTGTCTGGGTGTTTTCCTCCTCTCCAGGAGGATGCAGCTGTGGGTTTGTGCTGTGCCACTCCAGGGCACCTGCGGCTCACCAGGTGGTAAATTATTTCATTTAGCCTTGTAAACAGTAACCAGGGAGAGCATCAAAGGAATCTGTCCTGCTGCAGCCCCTCCAGACAATGGGAAGAATGTATTCCACCTCCTGTTTGGTTGGGATTTGCTTCAAGTAATGCCACAACAGCAGTGAGGCTGTTAATTATTCTCACTAAAACTAGCAAAGACTTCAAAATACAGCAAATCCAGGTGATTGAATGAATCATTACACTAAAATATGTCATGGGCTGCTGACTAAGTGCCTGTTCAACTCTTCCCATGACTTCTGTTTAAGAACTTACCCAGCAAAGGCACTCTCTAACCTGAGCTTGTGGTTTCTTTCTGGCAGGAGCTAGACACCTTCCAGCCATACCCTGTAGAAATACTGCCTGCCAAGCTATATATGGGCAATTTCAAGCAGGCCAGTGACAAACAAATCCAGAAAGATCTGAAGATCAAAGCACTGGTCAACGTCTCAGAACAGCCTGTGACTCTGTAAGTTAAACAGTTCAAGGCTCACCCTCACCAGTGTCTGTGATGTGAAAAATAGAGGTGACACAGAGTTTATTGGCAGAGGAGTCAGTGCCTGTGGCCTTCCAAGGAAACCTCTGCAGATTCCAGTGTCATTTCATGCTCAGTTTTCTAATTTCTGCTCTAGAGTTAGCACAACAGCAACACAGTCCTGCAGCCCTGACCATGCCACAGGTAATTGGGTAAGAGGAGGACTGGGAAGCCCTTGGTATTTCAAGTCTATCACACATCACCACTCTTCAGGAAAAACCTGTATCTCTAAATATTTTTCAGAGTAAAATCTTACCAACACATGTGTGTAAAAGCTAAGTCACCAATATGTCACATTTTGGGTCTTCCTTCCTTACCTGCTCTGTCCATGAGCAGACAGCCTTGCTGGAAATGCAATTTCACACAGTGAAAAACCCAGTGGCATTTCTCAAGGTGGTGACCCAAACAAGGTAATAAATCCAGTTACCCGCCCCAGGACATGTGCACCACCAGACATTTCTCATGCCTTTGGCTCTCTGTAGAGGAGTGTCTCTGCACTGAGGGTGATATTCCCATGCTCTCTGCATGATGTGCTTCCACATTTTGGAAATTCCTCACCAATTTTTGCCCCTCTGAGTCTGTGGAAGGAGGAGGTGCTGCCATAGAAAACCTCATGAAGGGAACTGGGGGACCCCACAAAACAGCCACCCCACACTCTGTGAAAGCACATCTGCTTTCAGTTATCTGCTTTCACTTATCTCTCTGCAGGTTATCTATCTGTAGGTTAAGGCATCAATATTGATACCGCTGAAATGGAAAATCAGTGATTAAACTGGTTCTGTGTTACAAACATCTCTGTGCCTCACCACAATAAATCCCTTATCATGTTAATAATGATGATGATTAAAAACTCACAAATGTGACAGCAAACAAAACTATCACCTTGCCTCCAACAAGCACATCTTGTCAAGGCTGCTCCTGTGCTCCTTGTGGTCTGTGCTCTTTTTCCAGGTTTGCAGAAGAAGGTAAATCCCTCCATGTACCTGTTCCTGATTCACTGGAAGCAGATCTTTTTTCTTCCTTCCCCACCATTTCTCATTTCATAGGTGAGTGGATCCTGGTCTGGAATTCCTGAGCCCTTGCTCAGTGTGGGATATTAGATGGGAGTGACAGGAAGGCCAGGCAGGAGCACACCCACACCTGATGGATGCCAGAGCTGCCTCCCTAACCAGCCTGATGGGCAGAGAGGAGATTTTACAGAGCACCTGACCCTGATGTCCCTGCTCACCCTAAGGGATACCTCACTGATAACAGGGAGCTTTCCACCCAGATCTTTGCAGCAGGGAATCTACCAGGGCTGCACAGGATTTCCTCTTACTCCTCTTACTCAGCAGCCCAAATCCTCAGCCACCAGAGCTTTATTTGGAGCAGAGTGTGTCACATTAGAGAGCTCAGCATAAGGCATTGATAATCTTTGTGATTTGCAGTGCAGACCCACTGTAGGGCCCAGGAGGACTTTCAGGTTGGACAGCATGAACCTGCCTTCAGCTGATTACATCAGATAGCACAAGAAAAACACTCTGCAGCTCAGGCCCCTGCAGCTCCATCCTGATGCTGTCCAACCATGTTGTTATCTTTTATTGTGCTTATCAAATAACACCTGCCACAGACCAAGGCCCTGCTGAGCTGTGCTGGACAGAGCCAGAAGCAAAAGACCACCCTGTCCCCACAGAGCTTAACCCAAGTACAATATCAGACATGACAACACAAAGAAACAACATTTGAGGATATAATTTTGTAGTCCTGAACTGAATTTCATTATTTGGTGTACCTGAATGTTGACATTCACTGACTTGCCTCTCATTGTGCCTCATGCTTTTCCCCAGTTGTGTTTCAGAAGTTTCCTTCTGACATTACACATGACTTGTGGCTGTTTCCAAACCAGACTACAAGAGCCACTTGTGGAAGTGTTCCACTGTTTACCTGATAGTGGAACTGTTTGTTTGGCAGTGGAGAGCAGATTACTCAAACCAGAACACGAGACTAAAGCTCTCCACATAGTCCAAGAGGAGTGTGCATGTCCTCATGCCAGGTGTGTGTTGGAGTGAGGCCAGTTCTACCCAGACAGAAGTAGTATCTCACAATAGAAATGGGTTTAAAAATGCTAGTTTAGTGCTTGGGGAAAAAAACAAAAACATCTTGACAGCACTAAAAGAAAAGGTTTTGCTCTATGAATTCTGGAGTTCTGTTGCTAATATTTTAAAATCATCATTCTGTCTAGAGAGGGAGGGAAAGAATTTAAAAGTTATTAATTAAATATGCAACCTTCCAGGCAAAATAAAATTTCAGTACCTTTAGACCTGTCTGGGGAGAGTCTGTGATGCTGACCACAGCTGGTAGCTCATGAAAGATGACATCTCCTCAGATCCCTGGTGTGAGGGTGACACTGATGTGTAATGAGGCATTGACTGGTCATTGTCATTGGTGCTGCTCTTCAAGGCCACGTTTTAACCGTGGATTTTTAGGAAAGGCAAATGCTTACAGAAATGGGAGCTGGCAGTGCCCATCTGCTGCTGTCAGGGCTCCTGAGGGCTCCTGTCTCTCAGGCTGCAGCCCCCCTGTCAGCTGTCACCAAATTAGTGCCACGGGGGGCTCCGTTTCCCAGCTCAGTAATTTGTGACTGGCATTTCTTGGCTCAGATGCTCAGCTGGATGAGGGAGCAGTGCTGGTGTTCTCCAGCCTGGGGATCAGCCGGAGCAGCACGGCCACCATGGCCTATCTGATGCACTCGTGCCGCTTCTCCCTGCAGGTATGTCCCTGTGTCACAGTGCCACACCACTGCCTCTGCACCCCCTCCTCCCTGCAGGTATGTCCCTGTCACAGTGCCACACCACTGCCTCTGCACCCCCCTTCTCCCTGCAGGTATGTCCCTGTGCCACACCACTGCCTCTGCACCCCCCTTCTCCCTGCAGGTATGTCCCTGTGTCACAGTGCCACACCACTGCCTCTGCACCCCCTCCTCCCTGCAGGTATGTCCCTGTGTCACAGTGCCACACCACTGCCTCTGCACCCCCTCCTCCCTGCAGGTATGTCCCTGTCACAGTGCCACACCACTGCCTCTGCACCCCCCTTCTCCCTGCAGGTATGTCCCTGTGTCACACCACTGCCTCTGCACCCCCTCCTCCCTGCAGGTATGTCCCTGTCACAGTGCCACACCACTGCCTCTGCACCCCCTCCTCCCTGCAGGTATGTCCCTGTCACAGTGCCACACCACTGCCTCTGCACCCCCCTCCTCCCTGCAGGTATGTCCCTGTCACAGTGCCACACCACTGCCTCTGCACACATCTTAGTGTCTCACTATAGGAATGAGTTTAAAAATGCTGGCCTAGCGCTTGGGAAAAAAAAAGAACAAACAAAACATGGTCTATCTGATGCACTCCTGCTGCTTCTCCCTGCAGGGATGTGTCTGTCACAGTGCCACAGCACTGTCTCTGCACTGCCCTTCTCCTCCTGAAACCCCATCTCTGTAGTAAAAATATTCTCTGTGATTTCATGCACCATATCCACCTGATGATGGGACTGATTGTATGATTTGAGATTGCATCTTTAGACCATTAAGGAGGTGGATTAGGTGTGATTTTGGGTCTGTGAGTCCTTACTCTAGAACTTGTGATATTTTTGTTTTCCCTGCTTAACTAAAGCAAAGCTGTGGATACAGAACATGGCATTTATCTCCTGGATTTGAGGGAAAGAGTGGAAGCTACTGCAGTTAATCCTCTCAATTCCATCGTGTTAGACAAGTTCAGAACCCAGTGTTTGCAGGGCTCTCATTCACCACTGACTTCAGCTCTGACCCCTTCCAAAATCCTTTTTTATTTCCTCCAGAAGCAATCCCCTCCCACAGACACCCCTGTCACAGTGCCACAGCACTGCCTCTGCACTCCCCTTCTCCTCCTGAAACCCCATCACTGCAGTAAAAATATTCCCTGTGATTTCATGCACAATATCCACCTGATGCTGGAACTGATTATATGATTTGGGATTTGAGATTGCATCTTTTTTGAACCATTAAGGATTAGGTGTGATTTTGGATCTGTGAGTTCTTACTCTAAAACTTGTGATATTTTTGTTTTCCCTACTTAACTAAAGGGCTAGAAAAGCCAAGCTGTGGATACAGAACATGGTATTTATCTCCTGGATTTGAGGGAGAGTGGAAACTGCTGCAGTTAATCCTCTCTCTTAATTCCATGGTGTTAGACAAGTTCAGAACCCAGTGTTTGCAGGGCTCTCATTCACCATTGACTTCAGCACTGAGTCCTTCCAAAATCCTTTTTTATTTCCTCCAGAAGCAATCTCCTCCCACAGACACCCCTGTATAGAAATCTGCAGTGGGAAAACACCTGCCCAGAGGGGATGTGCAGGTCAGATGTCCAGTACAGGCTGTTCCATAGCTCTGAATAAGGAAAGAAATTAAAGAAGGGTGGCTGGGGATGGCCTGGTGGCCTCTCCCCTGGTGCCATCCCTTTGCAGCATCTCCTGGTGCCTCCTGACAGGGAGCAGAGTTCCCATGGCAGCTGACCAGCCTCTCCTTAAAAACCTCACCCTTGTTTGGAAAGTTCAGGAGCTTGAAGGGATTGATCCAAACTTCACTGAGGCTGGGTCTGTATCTGATAAGGGGATTGATTTTGTGCAAACATGTCCAGTGTAAGAGGAAAGCTCTTTCCATGGCTGGGTGATAGTGGGTAATTAGAGGCTGAGGGTGCCAGCAGGGCTCAGACAGGGTTCAGCCCCTGCACTATCAGGGGTGTGATTGCTCCTGCAGGCTGATAACAGCCACTCACTCACTGAATCACAGAATGTGCTTCCAGTGGCAGTGCAAAAGTCACAGCCTGAGCCTTGCCATTCCCCTCAGTTGGCATCAACAGGTTGGCCTCAGCATTTTGCTAAATGCCAAAAAAAAAAAAAAAAAAAAAAAAAAAAAAAAAAAAAAAGAAAACATTGACAGGGCAGTGCTTGCCCACTGTTGGCTTTCCTGAGGGATTACCCTGGCAGCCAAGTTTGTTTGTTGCAGACAAAAGCAGTGCAGCAGATTTCTGTGTGATCCTCCAGCCAATCCAGGCAAAGATCTTTGAAAGTTTCCAAAAAGGCAAAAGCAAGGCAGAGTTGGGATGTGCAGCCCCTGATTCTATTAGTGAGCAATGTGTGAGTAAATCCAGGGGAACCAGAGACACCCACACTATGAACCCAGAGGAGTAAATATTGAAATATCAGCCTCAGAGCCTGCAGAATCAGCAAGATTAGAAAAACAAACCAATGGAGCACTATCTGCTGACCTTTGGTCTCATTTCCCTTAAGCAACCCTCCAAGTGCAGGGGTCAAGCTCTTTTACATGCAGGAAGATGAGCACTGACAGGAAAACCCAGGGATGGAGCTGCAGTAATGCTGGGGGATCTGCCCTGTGTGTGTCAGAGTTTCTGGGCGATTACTTGGAGCTAACAAATAATTAAGATGGCTGTAATTAATAAAGTGGGATAAGTGCAAGGTCGTAAATGCTCTGCCACATCAGGTCACATCAATTCAAAAATGTGATAACCTTCATTGCTTTATAACCTTTATGGCTGATACTTCACTGCTTTGCTCATCATCTGTGGAAGGAACAGCATTTTGGGGTGGAAAATCCAGGATTGCATCACTCCAGCAGAGTAGAATAACACTCAGTAGTGAAAACAGCCTGAGCTGTCCTCACATCCAGGAGAGCAGAGCATGAAAAGGGACAGGTTTCTCTCAGGGCCACATCTGGATCCAGCCTGTCCCCACTTTGGCACCAAAGGTTTCTCTTGGGGTCACATCTGGATCCAGCCTGTCCCCACTTTGGGACCAAAGGTTTCCCTCAGGGTCACATCTGGATCCATCCTGTCCCCACTTTGGCACCAAAGGTTTCCCTCAGGGTCACATCTGGATCCAGCCTGTCCCCAGTTTGGCCCCAAACTCCTCTCTGCAGGTTCTTGCTGTCCAGCACAGGCAGCAAATGCAAAGCTGTGTTGACTGAAGTGTAGCTGCTTTCTGAAAATGCCCAAGAGTCACTTTCTGTTCAACTCCTAACACTTCTTTACTTTCCTTCTGTTTGCAGAGAGCTTGGAAATACCTTCTGAAATGCAAAATGAACATGAGACCAAACCGGGGCTTTGTGGAGCAGCTCTCAGCCTGGGAGACCCAAATCTATGGGTACCCAGTCACAGATGTGTCTGAACCAAATTACTGACAGAGAACACCCGTGGGCAAAGCCACTTCCCTCCCCCTCTCTGGGGAGAAAGTTACTTGAAAGCTGTGTGAAAAAAGACCCAAATGTGATGGAAAAGCTTTCCTCTAGCTCCATGTTCATTTTGAGTCAAGATCTGGAGCTTCCTGGGGAACTCAGCTGTGCTGGAGGAGGTGGAAGTTTGGGGAATGCAAGTCCTGCAGGAAGTGGCCCATTAGACACAGCTCAACTCTTCTGTGAGCACAGGGGATTATAACCACAGCTGTGGGGCAGTCAGTGGGGTTATCACTGTAAGGGTTTGTTAGTCATGGTCTGGAATAGGAAATTTAGAGTCTGACAATGCCCACTTCCAGCCCAGAGAGGTGACAACAGAATTTCAGAATTTCTCCATGCCCTGTGAGTGCCTTCTCAGCCACCTCAGCCTCGCTGGCTGGGTTGTTGACAATCCACCCTTCCCGTTTGCTGCCTTCTAATCCCACAGCCAAACCCCTGGGCAGAGGTGGTGATTTTAAACCCTCAGTGCTGTCACATGCAACCTCAACCAGTACCTAAATCAGTCCGCCCTTTCTCTCAGAGCACTCTGAATTCTGTTCTTTGAATCACAAAATAAAACACGACAGAAAACCCTCCCTGCCTTTGCAGCACTCTGTGTTTGGGATTTAGGGGTGGGTTTGGGTTTCTCATCCTGACACGGGCACCCAGGGCTGGGAGTGCACCTCGAAAGCTGGGAGTGAGCCCGGGGCACCAAGGGCTGAGATTCCAGGGAATTTCTGGTTTTCCAGGCTCTGATTTTGAGGGAATTTCTCATTTTCCAGGCTCTCGTTTTGAGGGAATTTCTGGTTTTCCAGGCTCCGCTTTAGAGGGAATTTCTCCTTTTCCAGGCTCTGATTTAGAGTGAATTTCTGGTTTTCCAGGCTCCACTCTAGAGGGAATTTCTGGTTTTTCAGGCTCTGATCTAGAGGGAATTTCTGGTTTTCCAGGGGAATTTCTGGCTCTCCAGGCTCTGCTTCAGAGGGAATTTCTGGTTTTCCAGGGGAATTTCTCATTTTCCAGGCTCCATTTTAGAGGGAATTTCTGCTTTTCCGGGGGAATTTCTGTTTTGCCAGGCTCGGTTTCTGAGGGGAGCGCGGTCTGACGGAGGCCCCGCCCCCAGCCCCGCCCCGGGGCGTGCCCGGAAGGGGGCGTGGCCAGCGCCGCCCGTCGCCGCGGGCCGGGCCGGGCCGGTCGCCGCCGCCGCCATCGCCGCCATGGCCTGGGGCGCCTCGCTCGCCGAGTGCCTGCGCGAGTGGGAGGAGCTGCAGGACGGCTACCAGCGCATCCAGGTACCACCGGGCCCGGCACGGGCTGGGGCAGCGCTCCGGCCGAGCGCGGCACGCCGCGGTTACCGGCACCGGGGCTGGGGGATCCCCCGCCGGTGCTCCGCGGCATCCCCAGCGGGCACGGCGGGAGCCGGGCTGTCCCCGCCGTGCCCCAGCCCCCGTGTGCCTTGGGGCACAGCGTTTGGGAGCAGGGCAGGGTGCGGGCTGTGCCGTGCTGTACCGGGCTGTGCCGGGCTGTGCCGGGCTCGGGACCAGCGGGGTTCCCCGCTCTGATGCCCCAGCTCGCCGCGGACGTGGCGTGGAGAGCTCAGATCTCCCGGTTTTGCTGCTGGGAGCGGCGGTGCCCGGCGTGGCACGGCCGGACGAGGTGCGCAGATGCTGTCCCAGCCCTTATCGCCGCTCTCGGGGCAGCCGCGGGGACACCGGCCGGCAGAGCCAGCGCTCCCGGAACGCGGGCACGCTTCAGCCCGGTGCCGTGTCCCCAGTGCTGTCCCCTGTCACCGCTCCGTGCCAGGAAGGTGACCGGTGTCAGAGGTGCTTCCACCTGCTTTGTGTAATCCCCAGGGCGCTGCCTGCCTGCGTGCCGGAGAAGGAGTGGGCAGGGTTCAGCTCGCACAGGGTCACCCCAGGGGAAGGTTGGCCAACCGTGTCCTGTCACCGGGCTGCAGCCGCAGCCGTTCCCTTTCGCCCTCCTTCCCCCCGGAGCAGGGTGACAGGGTGAAGCGGATGCCGTTGCCCAGATCTGGGGCAAGGGAGGCTTTGAGAAACCTCCTCTTGCTCCATAGGGCTTGCGTGGATGTCCCGGGTCGCCCACTCCGAGCCCTGAGAGGCCGCTCAGCGCCGGCCCTTCCCCTGGGACACCTCCTCCCTGCCCGGGTCGCTCCTCACACGGGCTGTCCCCGGGGCTGGCACGGCTGAAGGACTGGTCACAAAAGCCACTTGCTCACGGTTAACTCCACAGCCAGAGCGAGGTGACTGAAGGTGGCAGCAGGAAAGCTCCGTGGTCAAGCAGGGAATGTCCTGGGATAAATCAGGGACATAAATCACTGCTGTGGAACCGGGACTATCTGGGATCCGTTCCCTCCTTGCTTGTCACCAGAGGGAGAAGGGCTCTCTCCTCTGCTCTTGGTTTCACCTTTCTCCTTTGGGAACACCTTTTAAGATCTGGTAAACGAGTGGTTGATAAGAGCTACAGAGGTTAGAATTAGTTCGTGCCAAGGTCTAGTCCAAGGGTTGGAGTGAGCAGCATGTGGAGGTGGCCCTCAGGCTGCTGTGGCCGAGGTGAGGCTCTTTTCCTGCTGATCTGGACAAGCAGCAGCAGCAGCATTGATCCAGCAGCTCTCCCCTTTCCCTACTAAAAATAGTGGAGAAATGCACTGCCTTATCCAGGTGTGGTTGGGTTACATTGGCTGCAGCCCTGCTGGGAGCCCTTCCTTTGTCCAGCTCATGGACAGGCTCCTTCCAGCTTCCCAGGGGAGCCCCAAAGCCACTAGCTGGGAGAGCTGAGGCACAAAGAGCTGCTCATCCTGTCTTCTGTGGCACCACAGTTGTACCCTGGCCCACCCAGGGTTAATTCCCAAGCCTTTCCTATCTGCTGTGTGCAGTCATTGGTGTCCCAAGCATGGGAACATCCTGTGCATGTCCTGCTTGGGATTGGGGCTGGGCATCCCCATGGAAGCAGGGCTGGCTGTCCCAAGCACACCTGGCCTTCTGCAGCCACCCCTCCTCTCACCCAGCAGCAGCACAGGTGAAATTAAGGGAATTAATGTCCTTAAAAAATTAAGGACATTTTTTAACAAAAGCATCATAGAGGGCTCAAGCTCCTTCCAGCTTCCCAGGAGAGCTCAGGTGGAGCCCTAAAGCCATGAGCTGGGAGAGCTGGAGGCACAAAGAGCTGCTCATCCTATCCCAGAACTCAAAGCCAACTGTGGCACCACAGTTGTCCCACCCTGGGTTTATTCCCAAGCCTTTCCTATCTGCTGTGTGCAGTCATTGGTGTCCCGAGCACGGGAACATCCTGTGCATGTCCTGCTTGGGATTGGGGCTGGGCATCCCCATGGAAGCAGGGCTGGCTGTCCCCAAACACACCTGGCCACCCCTCTTCTCACCCAGCAGCCACACAGGTGAAATCAAGGACATTTTTCATAGAGGGCCCAAGGACAGAGGTGTCTGGGCTGGCAGCTCTGACATGTGCTGGTCTCTCTCTCCTTCCCAGGACAACCACAAGCTGTACAAGCAGAAACTCGAGGAGCTGACCAAGCTGCAGGATGGCATCTCCAGCTCCATCGCCCGGCAGAAGAAGCGGCTGAAGGAGCTGTCCCTGTCCCTCAAAAAGTGAGTCAGTGCTTGTGACACCACAGGAGGGGACAGCAGGCAGGACTGAGCTCCCCTCATGCCTCAAATGCAAACCTCTCTGCAGCCAGGGGCTGTGGGCAGGCTGCTCTTCCCCAGCCCCCCTTTCCTGTGTCCTGTTTGCAGTTGAGAGCTTGCAGGGGTTTTGCAGGTACCATGAACTGCCCCCCTCCTGCACAAAGCTCTCCCCATCCTTGCTGAGGGTGAGAGACCCACCTGGCCTCACCTTGAGCACCACCACGGCCTGACAGAGGAGCTCACCCTGCAGATGGAGTTGTGGACTTGCCTCCCATGCCCCTTCCCCGTCCTTGGGGTGTCCTTGCCCCATCAGTCACTTGTGCAGTGCCAGCACGTGCTGCTCACGTCCCGGAGGCTCTGCTGGTGCCAGTGCCTGTGTTTGCTCCCCAGATGCAGAGCCCAGGCGAGTCCCGAGCAGGAAGCATCCATCCAAGAGACCCAGAGCCTGATTAAAGAGAGGCAGAACGTGTTCTTTGAGATGGAGGCCTATCTGCCAAAGAAGAACGGGTGAGAAGGCGCCTCAGCTCTGCCTGGGCCACCCTCCACATCCCTGTGGCTGTAAGGGACAGACCCTAGGGCTGCCACCCTGCACCCAGCTGTGTCACGGCTGTGCTGCTCCCCTTGGGCTCCCCAGGGACACCAGCAGTGCTGCCCTCACTCCTCTGCCTGCTCATGGCCATCACCCACCCTTGCCCAGTGGCTGTGCCCGAGGAGAAGCCCTGGTGAACACCCCAGGGCTGTGGGAGGTGGGCTGTGTGCTCCCCACCCATGGGAGGGGATTCCAGAGGGTTTGTGGAAGCACCTGGGGCTCATCCCTGGTCTCATTGGTGGCACAGGAGGGGACAGCTGCACAGGCAGGTCCTGTGCTAACGCTCTGCTCTCTCCCCAGGTTGTACCTGAGTCTGGTGCTCGGCAATGTGAACGTGACCCTGCTCAGCAAACAGGCCAAGTACGGCCCCCCCTCGCTGCTCCTCTGATTTTCCTGCCTTGGGATCCCCTTGGCACCAGGAACAGCAGCTCCTCCCAGGCAGACACGGGGCTGCCTTGGCTCACCTGGTGTAGATTCCCTTCCCAGGAATCAGCCAAATCCTTGGCTCCCCCTCACATTCCTGCTGCTGGGCTGGGCTGGACCATTAGCTCTGACAAGTTAATGGGATCCTCCAACTGAAGCCACGTCTGTGTTTCCACTGTGTCAGGAACTTCCAGGAAAGACAGACAGTGGATAGTCCCCTTCTCTTCCCTTGGGGAAGCACCAGAAGTTGGTTTTGGCCCCTTGGAGCCTTTCCCTTGCCAGAGATGCCCAGCCAGGAGCCACTCCCCTCTCCCTCTGCTCCCCAGTCCTCCCCTTGGAGATGTGTGCCCATCCCAGTGTGCCCATCTCCCCCACCAGGGCCACCCCCAGGCTGGGGTGGTTTGGGGAGCTCAGATGTGTCCCAGCTGTGTGGGAGCAGCCTGATGATGTGCTCTGCTCTCAGAAATACCCCCAAGGCAAGGTTCTCCCAGAAACATCACTTTACCCAGCCAGATGGGACGGGAGGACACAGATTTCCAGCAGCCCCCTTGCTCCAAGCCTGTCCCTGTGCTTCCCTGCAGGTTTGCATATAAAGATGAGTACGAGAAGTTCAAGCTCTACCTCACCATCATCCTCCTCATTGTCTCCTTCTCCTGTCGGTTCCTCCTCAACTCCAGGTGAGCCTGTCTTGGTGCTGGGCAGAGATCTCCTCCCTGCCCTTCGCTCCCATCCTGGAATATCCAGAGCTGAACAGGAGATGCTGCTAAAACACCTGGAGGTGGGGTGGCCTTTGTGGCTGTGTGGCCATGGTGGGTGGTGGGGAGCAGGTCCCTTCCCTTGGGGTGGGTGTCCCAGGGGCTGTCACCGTGCCTGTGCCCCCAGCACGTGCCTTGACACCCTGCTCTGTGTGACACAGGGTGACAGACGCCGTCTTCAACTTCCTCCTGGTGTGGTACTACTGCACCCTCACCATCCGCGAGAGCATCCTCATCAACAACGGCTCCAAGTGAGTGCCCTGGGCCTGGGGAGGGGCTGGGCCATCCCTGCCACGGGGGAGCAGCTCCCTCCCACTCAGGGTGTGTGCAAACCCTGCTGGAGCTGCAGGAGGAACCTCCCGTTCCGCGTGGGCAGGTGGAGCCGGCAGGGCCCTGGTGCTGCCCAGCCCCGAGGCCCTGGGTCCTGCTCTGAGGCATTTCCCAACCAGCCCTGGGAGCTGGGGATGGCTGGGCTGGGCTGCTGCACTCTCCAGGCTGCCTTTGGCTCTGGGTCCATGCTCCAGATGTGATGGTGCTTCTCTGTGTCTGCCTCCAGGATCAAAGGCTGGTGGGTTTTCCATCACTACATCTCCACCTTCCTCTCAGGTGTCATGCTGACGTGGTGAGTGTCTGTCCCTTGTCCCATGGAGGGACTGCCTGGGCTCTGGGACAGGCAGAGCTGGCTGTCCCCTCGCAGCCCCACGTCCCCCAGCCAGCACTGTCTCTCCACAGGCCAGATGGGCTCATGTACCAGATGTTCAGGAACCAGTTTCTGTCCTTCTCCATGTACCAGAGTAAGTGCTGCCCTGTGTGCTGGGCCAGGGAACTAACCCAGGTGCTCTGCACATGGAGACCTGGCTGCAGCTGCTCAGCTCTCAGCTCACCTGGTGCTTCCCTTGGCCTCGTGGGGTGCTGCTGAGGCTGGAAGGTGATCCCTGGGCAGCTCCTGACAGCAGCCCTGCTCTCCTTGCAGGCTTTGTGCAGTTCCTGCAGTATTACTACCAGAGCGGGTGCTTGTACCGGCTGCGGGCGCTGGGAGAGAGGCACAACATGGACCTGACTGTGGGTGAGTGGGGTGTGCCCTGTGCTGCTCAGCTCACTGGGAGCTGTGGGTTGTGCTGGAGGAAATGGTGGCACTTGGATTTGAGGTCACTCTCATCAGTGGCAGGAACAGTAAAAGCTACAAGTCAAACAAACCAAAGCTCCCAGAGCAGCATCTCCTATGGGGCAGCACCACCCCACAGGATGATTGTCCCCCTCCTCCTGCTCTGCTGGGACCACCAGCCCACAGCTGGCTCCTTCAGGATGTGATGTGTGGCTCTGGGCATTCCTGGGCTCCCTCAGGATGTGAGGTGGCAGTGGATGTGGCTCTGGGCATCCCAGGTTTGCCCCTTCAGACGTGGCACACCCCTCAAACCCCAGGCACTGTGGGCTGTCACCTCCGCAGCCCCTGTGACACCGACGGCAGGAGCTGGGGACCAGAGCCCTGTGCTGGATTAGGGGTCCCTGCCTCTGTCCCCCCTACCTGTGCCCACAGTGAGGCTGGAATGGCAGCACCTCCTCAGGCAGGCACGTGTGGGACTGAGCCTCCCTGCCCTCCATGTCTGGGGGAGCTGGGCCCCATCCCCTGCCCACAGCCCATTCCAGCTCCTCACAGAAACCTTCCTCCTTTGCAGAGGGCTTCCAGTCCTGGATGTGGAGAGGCCTCACGTTCCTGCTTCCCTTCCTCTTCTTTGGGCAGGTGAGGCTGCCCCAGTCCCTGCAGGATGTCAGAGCCTGGGTGGGAGTGGGATGTGCCCCATTCCCAGCTGTGCTCATGCCCTGGACGTGGCACAGACCCCACAGGCTGCCACAGCAGGGACATGCTCCCAACAAATGCTGAGCCTCTCCCTCCAAAGCAGCCACCACAGCTGGGGAAGTGAGGTGGGGAGGAGCTGGGGTGGTTCTGCTGGGTGAGAACCCTTCCAAAGCCTTTCCAAAGCCCTTCTGAGCTCCAGCTTTGAGCTGCTGATGAAAGGATTGAGCCCTTCCTCGGTCAGATTCTTGAGGCTGATGGCCAAAGGCTGCTCTGCGGCTTCCTGAGGCCCTTGGGCTCCAGCTGGCCTGAAACAGGGGGGATGTCCCAGCTGGGGTCCTCTGGGAATGAGCCTGGATGGGGTTTCACTGCCCCCACACGAGGTTGGGGTGGGGTTTATGCCCAGAGGGAGCAGTGGGTGTGGGGTTTGTACCCAGAGACAGCAGTGGGTGTGGGGTTTATACCCAGAGACAGCAGCTGTGTGGGGTTTATACCCAGAGGGAGCAGCTGGTGTGGGGTTTGTACCCAGAGGGAACAGTGGGTGTGGGGTTTATACCCAGAGACAGCAGTGGGTGTGGGGTTTATACCCAGAGACAGCAGCTGTGTGGGGTTTATACCCAGGGGGAGCAGCTGTGTGGGGTTTATACCCAGAGGGAGCAGTGGGTGTGGGGTTTGTACCCAGGGGGAGCAGCTGGACAGGCTGGGGCCTGGGCTGAGCCTGTGGCAGCAGCAGCAGCTCTCCTCAATCTCCTCTCCCCTCAGTTCTGGCAGCTGTACAATGCCATCACCCTGTTCCGCATGCTGCAGCACCCCGAGTGCAAGGAGTGGCAGGTAAGGAGGCTCCTGGAAGGGCCCTGGAGGGGGATCCCAGGTAGGTCTGTGCTCCTGACCCCATCCTCTCCTCCCACAGGTCCTCATGTGCGGCCTCCCCTTCTCCATCCTCTTCCTGGGCAACTTCTTCACCACGCTCCGTGTCGTCCACCAGAAGATCCAGAACAAGAACCAAGACACAAAGGAGAACTGAAGTGGGGCCCTGTGGGGGCCTGGACTGTTTCTCCATCCCCTGTCCCCATCTCCTCAATTCCGTCCGGACTCTGGGGTCTCACCCCATCCCTTGGAGGCCTGGCTGTGGGACAGAGCTTGGGGCCTGCTCCTGGACAGTCCCTGTGGGGCTGGATCCCTGCTGGAGTCACTCACCTGCAGCCAGGGGCACCCTGCACCTCCCGTCCTGGCTGCCTTCCCCATCCAGACAGCAGGGGACAGCCACTGCCCTTCCTGGCACTGGGATGTCCTCTGAATGCTGCTGCTCCTCACTGGGACAGGGCAGTGCCCAGGGACTGCCTCCCACAGCTCCTGGGGTGCTGCAGGATCCCCCTTTGCCCCCCAGCCCTGCACCCACGGCAGCTGGGGCTGTGCACAGCTCTGATTCCAGGGCTGCCCCAGCTCCTCCCTCACCTCCAATCCACAGGGAATGGGGTGGGAGCAGCAGGAGCTGGGGCTGGGCAATGCAAGCAGCAGCCTGGGCTGGCAGCTCCTGGGGCTGCAGATGTGAAAATAAAGGGAAGAAGCTGCCCTGGCTCAGTCTGGGAACTGCTCCCACACTCTGCTCTGTGGCTTTGGTTCATCAGGATGTGGGTCCTGGCACAACCTCCCTGAAAAGAGGGTGGAGGTGGGGGGCAAGAGGAAAATTGTCACAATAGGACAAGAGGAAACAGCCTCAGCTTCCACCAGGTTTAGATCAGATATTAAGGAAAATGTCTTCACAAAAAAGGGTTGTCCAGCCCTGACAGAGGCTGCCCCAAGCAGTTGTGGAGTCACCATCCCTGCAGGGATCTAAAAGCCATGTAGATGTGGCAGCTGGGGACATGGTTGAGTGGTGGGTTTGGTAGTGCTGGGTTAAGGGTTGGACTCTGTGATTTGGAGGGGCTTTCCAGCCTAAATGAGCCCAGGATTTTATGAAAAGTCATCTCCCTGTGCCCTTCCACCAGCCTGAGCTGCAGGGGGTGCTCCTTCCCACGGCATCCCAAGGAGCCCAGCAGAACCTCAGTGTCCCTGGAGGTGGGGAAGAGTCACCCTGCACCAGCTGTACCAGCACTGGGAGCTCTGGAAGAACCAAAGAGCAGGTTGGGCACAGCTGCACCCCAGTCCAGAGCCCCCCCTGCCATCCTCCCTCCCCTCCAGAGCCCAGCACTCAGGGTAGGGGCTGCCCCAGCTCAGACCAAACCCAGAGCTACCACCACATCCCCAAATTCCCTCCTGGTTTTCATCCATTGCTCCTCCTGCCTCCTTCTTCCCTCTGGCTGAGCAGAGAGATGCAGGAAGTGAACTCCAGACACAGGGTTTTTATTCCAAGGGTAAATGTATTTAAATAATTTACAATCATTGGACAGCCTGGAAGTCTGGGGTTTGTGTTGTTTTTGTTTTGTTTTGTTTTTTTTTTTTTGGTTTTTTTTTTCCACGCTAAAATCACAAAGATGTTCAAAATAAAAACCGTATTTAAAAAATGATCGTACGTGATGTGAAGGAGGGGCTGGGCTCAGGGGAGCAGGCAGGGCTCCCAGGGGCTGCTGAGAGCCCGCCTCCAATCCGGCGTTATTCCACAGGGGGAGGAGCTTCCCGCTGCTGCTGGAGCCAGGGCAGGCAGCAGGAATGGAGCAGGACACGCTGCTGGGGCCATGGGACAGCTCTGTGCCCACTGCCAGCCCCACATGCCAGGGGTGGCAGGAGGGAGGCAAAGCTGCGACCCCAGCCCCAGCACAGCCCCTCCACCCCCCTCTGCTGTCCCTGCAGGCCAGGCTGGGCTCCAGCCCCGGGGATAAGGCAGCACCTCGTGTCCAGGAAAGGACTCCCTGGCTGTGTCTGTCCCTCGTGGCCGTGTCCCTGCTGTCCCTGGCCTCAAGGCCAACGCTGGTGCACCCTGAGGTGTCGGTGACACCGCAGCTCCTGGGCAGCAGCCTGAGCTACCCCCCTGCCCCTCTCAACCCTTTCCACCCCCTGGGTGCCCAGCCTGCCCCGAGGGAATGCAGAGGCCCAGGAAGGGTTGGGAGTGACACCGGGGTAGCCGTGGGCAGGGGACAACACCGTGGGCAGGGGACAACACCGTCACCCACAGCAGCAGTGGGTGAGCAGGCACTTGCCAGCTCCCCTGGCCCATATCTGGGGACCTGCTCTCTCCCTGGCCCCGCCAGCCCTGCTCTTAGCTCCACACATCCAGGGAGTAGCGGCCCTTTGTCATCAGTTTCTTTACATAGTCCACGGCCTGGGGCTGGCTCATGTTGCCAAACTCGGAGACGATCTCGTAGAAGGTGTTCTGCACGTCCCGGGCCATGTTCCGCGCATCGCTGCAAACAGGGGGTGAGTGAGACACCAGAGCACAGCCACACAGCCACCTCCCACCCTGCAGGGTGTGCTCACCACAGCCCCCTGCCCTCCTGTGAACCTGGGCAGCAGAACCCTCCCAGGGCTTGTAATGCACACCTGGGGAAACTGAGTCACGCTCCTTTTCCTGAGAATTGCCCCCAAATTCCCATCCTGTGCCCAGACCTACCCGCACACGTAGATGTGAGCCATCCCCTCATTAACCAGCTTCCAGACATTCTCCTTGTTCTTCTTCAGTAAGTGCTGGACATAAACCTGGCAGGAAACAAGGTGGGAGTGAGGGGAGAGGAGCAGAGCCCCCACACCACAGACCTTGGAGGGGGAGGCTCAGGAAGGCAAGGCTGTGCTCACAGCTCTGGGAGACAGGAGGGTGCTGGGCGCTCCTGCCTGCCATGGAGTATGGTGGGCAGCAGGAACAGTGTGGTACCTTCTCAGCCTGGTCCCTGGAGAAGGCCACATTGAGCTGGGTGAGCACTCCCTCCTTCTGGAAGCGGGCCAGCTCCTCCCGGTACAGGTAGTCCTCGCGCTCGTGGCGGCAGCCATAGTAAAGCACTGTCTCACCCACCTCCTTGCCTGCAGGGTGGGTCACACAGCCTCATCAGCTGGGCCTTCCAGCCCCCTTCTGAACTTCCCCTTGTCCTGACAGCCCCAGCAGCCCCCAGCCCTGTGCTCTCCCCCACCCTGGGCTCACAGATGGGTTTTGGTTACAAGGGGAAGCTCAGGACTGATTCCACAGGCTTTAGAATCCAGTCTGAGTGACCTGACTGTGGTTACTTGGAGGTGTGGTGCTGGCATGTGGTATTCACATGCCCTCTGAACAGAGAGAAGCTGTGAGACAAGCAGAGAAGAAGGAAAACACAGTTGTTATCTCGCTTGCTGTGCCTGTGTTGGGCTAAAGTAGAATGCAATATGGGGATTGTTTACCCAAAGTGATGGTGTTTTGTTCCCTTGGCCTATCAGGGCCAATTGTGTGTGTGTTGGACTGTCATGGGACAGTCACGAGAGAATGAGAGATGAGTGCAGTTCTGTGCAGTTGTGAGCAAGAGTGCACAGCAGATTCAATTTAGATGAAATTATATAGTATAGTATAATAAAGTAATTAATTAGCCTTCTGATGATGGAGTCAGATGCATCATTCTCTCTCCCCTTTGTTGGAGTCACCTTTGATTTACAATAGTGGCAGAGCTTAGAGAAGTGCCCCAGGTCTGTCCACCCCCAAACATCCTCTGTGGCCAAGAGCAGGACAGACACCCTTGTGTGGACAAAACCACCAGCCCTGTTCACCCTGCCCCAGCACTCTGCTTTTGGCTGGACCAACCCGCAGCAGGACCAGCAAAGCTGCACCCTGGAGGCACCAAACTGCCCTTAGGGAGCCCTGCAGCAGCTCCAGCCCTGGGCACTCACCCTGCTGCTTGAGCCAGGCCCTCTCTTGGATGAAGCCCATGAAGGGGGCGATGCCGGTGCCCGGCCCGATCATGATCACGGGCGTGCTGGGCTTGAAGGGCAGCCGGAACTGCGACTTGCGCACGTACATGGGCACCAGGGAGCTGCTCCCCTGCTGCACAGGCACCTGGGAGCTGCTCTCCTGCTGGCCAGGCACCTGGGAGCTGCTCCCAGGCTGGCCAGGCACCTTGCTCCTGAGCCAGCTGGTGGCCACCCCTTTGTTCAGGCGGCCCGTCTTGGTCTCGTACTCCACCGTCACGGCACAGATGTGGATGGAGTTGGGATGGACCTGTGTAAGGGGATAGAATATAAGAAAATAGTGTAGAAAGTAGGCTTACCCCTAAGGAGTTGCAGCTGGGCCAATTATCAAAGATTAGGAGCAGGCCTGACTTGAACAGGCCACAGCTGTAAGCAATGAGAAGAAGATGCTATGAAAGAGTGGGGTGGCTGGTTGGGAAGGGAGCTGGAGTCAGTTGGTTACTTTGTGAAGAGTCAGTGTTCTGAGGAGCTGCCTATGAGGAACACCAAGAAAGTATAGAACTTTTGTGATAAGGAGACAACAGCATGTTCCCTGCAATACAGACTTGAAGGGAAGAGATGCTGGAACTAGGCAGAGAAGGAGCCCAGCAACCCCACACTGTGTTCAGGAATGTGGGAGAAATTTAACCTCATGTTAACACTGGAACAGTTACTCCTCCCTGCATGCTCCTCATGGGGCTTCTGTCTTGTCCTCAACTCATTGCGGGACCACTGAGCTTTCCTGGAGGTTGCCAAGAGAGACTTTTGACCAGCCCCTAAAATGCCACCTTGCCAGGCAAATGGGCAAAGAGGAGCAGGACTCCAGAGAGTCTGGTGGTATCAGGGCACAGCCGGCTGCAGCATGGAACTCTGCACAAACCCTGTGAGAAGCTGGGATAACTAAATCAGAGATCACTAAACCTGCCCCTCTCAAATGGCACCAGGAGAAGCTTCCTGTGTCCAGCTCCCAGCTGAGGGGAGCTGCAGCTGGAGAGGTCCCTCCATGGGCCCATTCCCTGCAGGAAGCACACCCACCTTGGAGGAGGAGGCGATGGAGTAGTAGCGGGCCTGCAGGCGGGGCAGGAGCTCGCACAGGTGGTCGATGGGGGGGCGCAGGGAGGGCATGTCCTGCAGGATGGCCAGGATGTTCCTGCGGGCCTCCACCACCCAGCTGAGGTACAGCGCCTGCAGGCAAGGAGAGCACAGGCATCACAACCTGCCCACAGGGCTGGCAAACACCCCCCTTGAGCCTGAAGGGCCTTTGCATAATATCCACAGATGTTTAATTCAGCTGCACGGTGAGATGTTCAGGTGTGGAGGGAGAGAATGTAAGACAATAGTGCAGAAGGCAATCTCACCCCTTAGGAGTTGCAGTTGCACTAATCACCAAAGATTAGGAACAGGCCTGCCCTTAACAGGCCACAGCTGTGTCCAATAAGAAGACAAGTGCTACAAAAGAGTGGGTTAGCTGGGTGAGAAGGGAGCTGGAGTTTGTTGGCTGTACTGTGAAGGAGTCAATGCTGTGAGGAGTTGTCCATGAGAAATCACCAAGGTGTGGGAGCTTTGCAATAAGATGACAACATTCAGGTCTCCAGCACACACACCTGCAGAGCTCAGCTTTCTCTCCCAGGGGCCTGGGGGCTGACCCTGGTCTGGGGGCAATACAAAAATAAGGGCCCAGCAGGGAAATGGGAGGGAATGGCTCAAGAACATAGGGACAGACACAGGAACAGGGGAAGCAGCCAATGGGGTGTAACTTAGGAGATTCCCCCCAGGGCCTCCCCACCCCGTGGGCTCTCTGGGTGCCTTTTGGGGACCCCCAGGGCAGGTGGGCAGGGCAGTGCTCCCACCTTGCCCTCAGCAGCAGATGAGGCCATTTTGCGCAGGCGCTCCTGCTCGCCACTGTCCGAGGCGTACTGGGCCAGCTCGTAGAGCACGTTGGTGCGGGGAGGGTTGGTGATGTCCAGGTAGTAGGTCAGGGCTGTCCTGTATGATGTGGGGCAGGGGAAGGGATGCTTCTTGTTGGATTCCTCTGGAGAAGTGGGAGAGAAAGAAAAATTAAAGATCATCCACCTTGTGCTGTTGCGTTAAGAGGTTTTGTGCCGGCTGTGAGGGCTGGAGACAGAGCACAGTGGGTTTCAGGGAGGAAAGAGCAGCCTGTGGGTCAGAGCCTCAGCTCACACTGAATCACCTCCCTGCCCAGGCAGCTCCATCTCCCAGTAGCCCATTTTGTGTTTCATAGATGCTTCCTGACAGTTCTGAAGCAAAAAATACAACAGACACACCCTGTGCTCCCCAAGGGGCTCCCTGCCCTGAGATCTCCACGCACAGTCCAGCAAACCCCCAGGCTAAGCAGGGGCTGCCCTCCACGGCTAATTTGGCCTCAGGCACTTACACCTCCATCAGATCTGGCCTCAAAAGTGTCCTCAGGCTCTGTCAGCTGTGCTCCAAGGCCAGCGCCATTCTCTTCAGCCTTGAGAGCTCCATAAGGGACACAAATGACAGCACGGGACACTGCACGGGGGCCACAGGCTCCAGCAATGCCTGAAATTCACTTTGTCTCTAGAAACCAGGAGCTCTCTCAGGCTTCTGGGCCAGCACATCTGATGCCTCAGGTCTGGTTGTGCTGCTCCAGGACTGTGGTGGGCAGCAGCTGCCATCTCCCTCCTGCCAGAGGCTGGTTCTGCTGGGAATGCTCCCCAGGAACAGCTCCTTGGATCAGCACAAGTGCTCCCTGCTGGCAGCTCAGTCCCCAAGCCTGTGCCTCCTCCCATGTCTGAATAAGAACATCTCACACACTCAGGGCCCTGAGGAGCTCCAGGGCTGCTGAAGGATGCTCTGGTGGGCTGATGCTCCATAATTAGGAGTGTGTTGTTACATAATTTGTTGTTGAATGGGCTCACCAAGCACATTTCACAAGTGACCCACTTCAGCTGATCTCAGCAAGCAGGCTCTGAGCCCCTGCTAAAACAGCACAATGCTGAGAGGGGCTGTGGGACATCTGGAGGTGCCTCACAGGATCTGAGGGTGAAGGACAGAGGCCACAGCTGGAGAACTGGAGATCCCTACTCACCATCCAAGTTGTTCAGGGACATGACAGTGTCCAGGTCCGTGCCCAGGATCTCACCAATCTGGTTCACCAGGGAGGAGTCGTTGGCTGGGTACACAGCCACGTGGTCCCCAGACTCATACCTGGCACAGAGCAGGAGGAAGGAGAGCACATGGAACACCTGCACCCCTTCTTGAGCACCCCCAGCAGCTCAGCCAGAACACAAGGGGGCTGAGGCAAGGGGCAGCAGGACAACCCTGAGGTCTGATGCACAGGACCTGCAGCACCAGCATCCACAGAGCCAGCAGTTGCATTGTGGGATAATGGTTTCCCAGGGTTTTTATTAACAGCAGTTTTGCCAGAATTCCAGCAAGGACAGGTCAGTTTCCCAACAGAACAGAGCAGAGCTCCTCAAAACCTCTGCAGTTGTTATGTTAAGCCACCTGGATTCGTGACTTCCTAACAATTTAAGGGATTTAGGCCAGTGAGAGGGTTTTAAGAACAGGGCTTTATTCCCCCTATGCTCATACATCTAAACCAGGCACATACAGGCAAGAGCAATCCCCGGCTCAGCTGCCCTCTCATTTATTGACTTCTAGAGAATTCCTGCAACTGGGACTGCTCAGGTAGGACAGGGATGTGAGATGGGATGGACCCAAAGCAGTGCAACAGCTGGTACAGAAGCCCAAAAGGACAGTGTTAAGGAGCAAGGTCTCCTTCTAAGTGCTGGATGAGGCTGGTGCCACATCCTTGCTCTTTGCTCCTGACAAGAGAGAGGAGCAGTCTCCCCCAGGGCAGTACCTGATTTTGGAATTGGAGATATCCAGCTCCAGGTGCATCAAGTGTCGCTCTCCACCCTCGTTCAGCTTGCGGTTCTCTGTGACCTGAGCCAGGAAGGGGTTCTTGGCATCAAAGGGGCTGCAAGGAAACACAAAGGTGCTCTGGGATTCCCTCCTGCAGACTCATGGAGCTCCTTCTATCCAGGCATGCTCCTCTGACTCCAGAGCAGGCTGCCATGATTTGCATCCTGTTCCAGAGCACACTGCACCCCAGCACGAACCAAATTATGATCTGCTGCTCCCCACACTGGCACAGAAACAGATCATGGCCCTGCTGCTCCCCACACTGGCACAGAAAACAGATCCTTTTCCTTCTCAGCACAGCCCAGCAGTCAACAGCTTCTGTCCCATTAAGGACACATGACAGAACTGGATTGGAGGCACTGTCACATCTCAAAGGAATATTTCAGGCTGGAATGAATGTTTCAAGCTCATCCCCCCACAGCAATACTGCCAGCAGCCATCATGCATTGGCCACTGCAGGCAAGGAAAGGCTCAGGACAGATGCTGTGGATGTACCAGCCAAGCAGCACATGTGACCACAGCCATTCCATCACCGTGAATGATTCATTAACTGGGAAATCTCAGAGTCCCAGTGGAGCTCTGAGCCCATTTCTCTTGGGCAGAGACCTGCTGCGCTGCAGGTGCTGTTAGAAACATCAGGGAGCCACCAGCCAAGCCCTGCCCAGGGGTTTGGCACTCACGGCTTCTGGTTCTCGTAGCTCTTGAGCCTGCCCATCTCCCCCGTGTAGACTTTGTTCATGTTCACATCTGTGTGCACCACCAGCTCGTACTGACGGATGCTGGGAGAGAAAAAAGGAGAGAAAAGAGAAAAAAGTCAAATTGGAACCCACAAGGTACAGCTGGAAGCATCATCTCCTTTGCTGGATTTGCTGCAGCTCAAAAACAAATGCAAATTCCATCCCTTTGTCCCTCTTGAGACATGAGAAAACAGGCAGACTCTGCAGAAAGCCCAAAGCAAGGGGAACCCTCAGCCTCCCTGAAGCCTCACAACCAGCACAGCCAGCCCCAAAGGAACCAGAGCCATCATCTCCCCACTCAGAACAGGAACCCAGAGCTGGGCACAGACTCACACCAGCACAGGCTCAGGCCAAACAGCCCCACTCACTGCTACACTTCACTCATGCCCTTGAGTCTGGAAGCGGAGGCAGCACAGAGGAAATGGAACAGCAGCCCAGGGCTGATGGCACAGCCACCAGACAAGGTGACCAGTCTGTGACACCCAGGAGGAGCTGCTCCCAAACCCACCTGGACTCTTCTCCTGTAGCCTCCACCCCGAAGTGCTCACACACTGCTGGCCAGAACTGCTCTCTCCAGGTGATGAAGTCTTCCTCCAGGCTAGGCAGGGCAGAAGAGAGAGTCAGTAATCCAGCCCCATTCCCAGAGAAGCCACCTGAGACCCCTGTGCCCTCCTCCCATCACTGTGGAAAAAGGCATTTCCTTAGACCCAGGCACCCCTGGGACCTCCACATGCCCATGGATCACCAGGAAAGCACCTGCAGGGCACTGAGTGGGAGCTGCTGCTACACCAGACACCCCTCTCTTCCCCAGCCCTGCCAAGGCAGGCTTTGTTATTTAGGCTCAGTCTTTAAAAAGCTCAGCTCCTCATTGTCCATCCCTGGCATGAGGGGACCTTCCTAAAAGGTCATTATTCCTCTGTGGCATTGCTTATTTTTCCAGGCTCAGAGAGCCTTCCACACATGTCACATCCCTCCCAAAAGGCCCTGCAGAGCTTAGAGGTAGAGCCACAGGTTGATGTAATGTCCCAAGGTGCTCAGGTGAACACAGAAAGGTAAAAAAAATAAAAAGAAAATATCATTGTCTGAGCTGGAAAATTGCTGCCTCCCACCATAAAACAGCTCCCAAGGAGATTAACTTGCTTCCTTCACTGGGATGGGTGAGTTTATCCACAAAGGCAGAGGAGGCAGCAAAGCCTGCTCCAGCTGTGCCATGGGCATTTAGAGCTGAGGTAGAATTTCCCAGACACAGGATCCCTCAGGACACTCCCTGTGCACAGGGAGCTGATTGTGGGAGACACAGCAGACACAAACACATCAACCCCAACAACAAACCCTGTGGAGCTTATTTCTGGCTTGGTAGTGGAACCCATTCCCTGCCAAGGTCCCTTCCAAGGTGCTTTCAGCCAGCTCTGCCCAGCCCCTCAGCCCAAGGCACTCACTTGCCATCATCATCTCCCAGCCCCAGCTCAAAGATGCGCTGCGCTCCAAGCTCCTCCAGCCTCTTGTCCACATACTTCCCCATGGCATTGAAGTGCTCATAAGTTTTGTTCCCCAGCCCAAAGACCTGGAAGGGAACACTCATGAGCATGCAGAAGCAAGAGGTGGACTTTCCCCATCCATTTGACATCCTCTGGCCAGGTATCACCCCACAGAGGATGCAGAACAAAGGCAGTGAGACCTCTCCCAGCTCCCCCATCAATTCTCCAGTAAGAATCTACCAGTGTGTGGTCAGGAGGCACCAGCACCTCCCCTGAGCCTGGATGCTCTTCCAGGAACTCCTGCATATCTCCTTGTGGGACCAGTAAGAACCTGGACTGCCTGGAGAGCCATTGCTGGCCTTTACCTCCCACAAACCATACAGTAAATAAATCCTTGCTCACTGCTTCACACAGAGTAGCTTCACATCTCCACCAGTGGATTTCACTCTCATCTGCAATATTATGCTGCCTAAGGAATTTGGCCAGGGTTTAGGTGGGCTGGCTGTTTCTCAGCCAGTTATTCAGCTCTGCACATGAAGAGAGCTACACACTCCTCCAAGTGATTTAATTTGTGGGAGAAGATCTGGCCCCAGGCTGCCCAATTAGCTTCTGAAGAGCAGCAGCAGCCTGCAGCTCATTTACAAACCTGTATTCAGTGCCTGCAGGGCTGTTTGGGGCTGTTTATACCAGGAAACCCTCATGACTTAAGAGAGTGGAGAGCAAACTCTGATATTTGCATTTAAAGCCTCCAGAAGTACATTTGCAGGATTCCATAAAGCCTGGGCAGGAAGACAGCAGGGATCTCATCCCAGACAAGGTGTACAAGGCACAGACATCATGTTGTGCCTTTCCCCACACCACTCTGGAGGGCTTTTGGCCTTCCTGCCCAAATACAACATAAAAACTGGAATGGAGCCACTTACTGCAAACCGGAGACCCGAGAGGTCGGCATCAGCCTCCTGCAGCCAGTCATAGAAATCCTGGGCATTGTCTGTGGGATCCCCCTCTCCATAGGTGGCCATGCAGAACACTGCCAAGGACTTGTCAATCTCAGAGAGGCGACTCAGGTCCGACTGCAAGCAGAGGAAAGAAGGAATCTTCAAGGATCCCACACTGTGGCTGTTGGGCAACTCCTATTCCCACAGCGTAGGTGTGCAAACAGCACCCCGTGTTTGCAGAAGGGGTTGGGAAAGGCCAGACCTACCCAAAATGGTTGGGAAAATAAAGGAAACCACCCTCACTGGACTGCAAGTCAATATTTCTGCTCCACTAGAAAGAAAAGCAATGGGATTTGCCATGCAAGGCTTTAAAGGATCAGGAGAATGCAGAATGGCAAGGATTGAGCCTGTACCTGCATCACTCAGGCTGATCTTTTCTACCCTAAATGACACAACTGCCCCTTGGCCAGAGTCATTGGATTTTTCTAGGGAGCACTGAAAGGTTGTGACTATCCCAAGGCTGTTCAGGGCTCAATTACCAGGTCATACTCCTCTGGGTCTGCTGCCATGCCCCGGAGGCCATAGCGATGGGCATCTTTGGCCAGGCGATTGGCAAACTCCTCAGCTGTGCCCGTCTGGGAGCCATAGAAAACCACAATATTCCGGCCCTGGAGAGAGAGAAAAATCCCTTTTAAGTGATGATTAGTTATTTGGCAAATGCATGGATGAAGCACAAGGAAATGCCTGAGATCAGGAATCCTGGACTGCAACCTAAAGGCAACCAGGACTGTGTGCTTGTGCAGGACTCCAAGAGCTTGGCAGAAAAATCAAGGCTGAGCTGTTAAATGAGAACATGACTCTTGCCACTCTCAGAGGGAAGATTCAGGTCAGACTAAAACCCAAAGCAAAGGATAAACTTTCCAGATTTATTTATTCTCAACTTGGAGGCTGCAGCGTGACTCCTGGAAACAGGGAACACCCTGGATGAGAATGCAGAACTTGCCAAAGGCTCTGGGCAAGTGCCTGAGCACCAGAGCTCCTGCTCTGCTGCAAGCCAGCTACTTTGAAGTAGAATGGAAAATGCATCCAGCCCTTGCTTCCTCTTGTGTCCAAAGTCAAAAGCTGACAGCTCTGTGTACAATTCCCACTGCACAGCCAAGCCAGTTTGGGAACCAACCACACAGATAAACAACTGCCAGCCAATGACTTCAAAGTCTCTGCCATTTCCCTTCTGACTTTGATCTCATATTACATTATTTTTTTCCACCACTGAAATTTCACTTGAATTTCTTCTCTAAGAACAACTCTCAGGCACAGACTGAAAGAGCTATTCCTGGCTGCTCACACAGCCTTCCTCTGGATGCTCTCTGCAGCAGCCATGTGTCTGAATCCAAACCAGCTCCTCCTGCTGACAGTTTCCAGAGGAAAATGGGATGGACATGAGCTCCCCCACCTTCCCAGAACAAGCAGCTTACCGTCTTCTTCATCTTCTCAATGAAGCTGCTGTCTCTCACTGGAGCTGCTCTGAAAGACAGGAGGAACATCTTTTCAGATGAGCACATTCATATTTGAGGTTAGGAGTAACCAAGTGGGAGAAAAGTGGCCTCCAGACCTCAGGAAAGCTGCCCAAAAGAGTGAGAATCTCTACTGGCCACAGTGCTCAGTCACAGGGCTTCTGCACACAACCATGGAGCAGGGACTTGGAGCACAGGGGAGAAGCTGAGTTCCTGCCTGACCCCCATCAGTGAATCCTCCCACAGGAAAAGCACAGGAACACAGCCCTGCTCACCAGGAAACCTTTATCAACTGCTCTGAGGGGTTTCACAGCTCAGCTAAAGGATCTCACAGGAACAGGTCTCCAGATAAGTCTCAGGGGCCAAGCCATGGTTTGAAAGAAGGGGATGGAAAACTCCTTCCTTCCCACACCACCGTGGGCAGGCAGGATCAGTCCTGAGCCATGCTGCCCAGGGCACATCCCCCAAACCTGAAGTCAAACAGGGCTAAAAATCAGCTGTTTGAACCTCCAGATGCCAGCCATGAGCCCCAGAGCTGCAGAGCCCTGTGGAGCAGGCACACACAGCTGCTCAGAGCCACAGAGCTCCCAGCAAGGCCAGCACTGCCAGCCAAGGTCCTGTGGAGCTCATTCTGTGCTGGCTTCTCATTCCCAGCATGGATTTCCTGCACAGAACATTTGCATTATTGTATAGATGTGGTTTTCCCTAGCTTGGAAGTGGGACAAACCCCACTGGAGGTTTGGATTCACACTGCTGTGGCTGCGAGGGAGGGAGCCCAGCAGAGCTTTGCTATCCTTAGTACATCTTTGGATTTTCAGTGTCATGGAGTGAAACCAGCCCAGCCCTGGGGACTCTGGGAGCCTCACAAGCAGAGGTGACCATAACTGCAGTCAGATTAGGTGCTGGGAGCTTTGCAGAGCAGGCCAGGACAGAAGCTCCCCTGCTGTCCTCCCCCAGCTCTGGTAGCAGGGAAGAGGAACGTGGGACCCGTTCCTGTCCCACAATGGAAGAATGCAAGGCCGGGTCTCCTGTGGGAAGAGAGAAGCCTCCAGGCAAAAAACAAATGGTTTTGGCTCCAGCCCATGTGAAGAGCTTGCTAACAGTTTCCTCAGCTCTGTAGCCCAGAGGGAGGGATCCCGAGGATGTGCTGAGGCATTTGTGGAGAGCACACACACGCAGAGCAGCAGGGCGGGGGACACTCATTAAACATCCCTTCCAGCACCCCTTGCTACCCAAAGGGATCAAGGAGCTCCATAACTGGGCCTGACAGCTCTGAGCACCAACATTCCATACAAAAGACAGAGCACACACAAAGGACAAGCAGAGCTGACCCCAAAAAGCTCCCCAAGGCAGCCGTGCTCCCAGGAGAGCTGCTTCACACCCTGCTTGGCTCTCTCAGCAGTTAACAGCCTCCCCACGTTGTCATTTGTCCCCTGTTGGGAACTGGGATATCAAAAATATCTTAAGGGAGCAGCCTCAGCCCTGCTCACGCTGCAGCCAGGGCAGGGGCTCAGGAAAGCTCTCAAGACACAGCTCTCACTTAGTTTTTATCTCCTTGGTGAACTTTTTAACTCCTGCCCTCTGCAAATGAGATCCAATTAAAACAACTGTTGGTTTAACTACTAAACAAAATGCTTTTAAAGGAGGAGAAAAAGAAAAGTTTTTAGATCCTTTCAACAAGCTCCCTTTGGAAGAGAAAAGGGAGCAGCACATGGAGCTCGTCTATTTTCAAAGGAGGCAATCCTGCACTGAAGTGAGTGCTGGAGAACAGGCTGTGGCTCAGATACAGAGGAAATAATGAGCCTGGCTTTGGAAAAAAGGCTACACAGCTCCCTGAAACTGCTTTATCAGAGTGGCCTGAAAATCTGAGCAACGAAAACACACAGGCACCAAAGGCAGAAACTACACACATTTCCACTGCTCTGCCAGGGAAACTTGGAAGAGAAAGTTTGTCCTCAGCAAGGACTGCTCTTACAGCTTAAGACAGCTCAAGGTAGCAGCTACAAGCACTGGAAGAAGCACTGGGTGAGGGAAGGGGATTAACCCCATTGTCAGAGTGAGCCTGTAGCTTGTACAGCTCCCCCTGCACTTGGTGAGAGCCCACAGCACAAACGACTCCCAGGGCTCTCTGTCACTTAGGACAGGGGAGGAAGCTTCCAACAGCTCAGCAAGAACACCAAAGCCTGTCTCAGCTGAACAACTCTCTTCAGAAAGCTCCAGTGGCTTTCCTGCTGAAAGCACAGATACATCCAGAAGTGAGGACACAGCCTGGATGCCGCACAGAAACCGAGCACCGACAGCTCAGTCAGCGCATCCAGAAGTGAGGAGCAGCCTGCTTCCAAGCAGAGCCTCTCCCTTTCCTTCTCCTCCTGCTGCAGAGGGAGGAGGCACCCACCCCACCCAGCTCTGGAGCTGGAAGGACCCCAGCAGCCCATGAGGCAGAGTAACTCACCTGGCCAGGGCCGGCTCTTCCCGCGGGGCCGAGTACACACAGCCCATGGCAGGGCAGGGAGGAGGCAGACAAAGAGTCCAGGGCAGCTGTGTCTGCAAAGGGAGCTGTGGGGGGACGGATCTAACTTAGCTCTGGAGCCACAGGCACACAGGCCTTTCCATTCTGCTCCTCCCGGGCGTTAAAGCCGAGCATCAGCCTTTTGTTGAGGAGAAGAGAGCCGGCACAAAAGGTCCCGGCACGGGTCATAGCAGGAGTGGTGCCGTCCACTCCAATCCTCCTGGTGGGGCTTTGGAAGTTACTGAGAGGATCTGCTCAGTCCTGAGAAACTGCAACATCTGGCAGCAGTGGCAGAAAGGAATTAGGAGTGGAGAATGAAAGCTCCCAGGATGCTCCGCAGCACACGTCCCTCTCCCACCCGCACGGAGCAGGGGACGGGACACAAAACCCTCCCCCAGCCTCGTTCCCTTGGAAACTGTTTATATCACAGCTGCTTTTATATATTCTTTTATTAAAAAAAAAAGAGGGAAAAAAAAAGCTTGATGCTGTAGCTGAATGAAACGATTCCAGACACTGCGTGAGCAATGCTTTGGGTAACTATGGCAGTGCCATTACGGAGGCAGCTCAAAGGAGTTTGTTTTCCTCAGGATCCTATTAAATTAAATTAGAGATGGTCTCTCTCACACACACAGGCAGCAGAGAGCTAATCAGGCTGAGGACTTGGAGCAATTCCTGCCACAGGAAGCCCTACAAGTACCAGGGAATGGATTTGTGCATAGCTGCAGAACAGAGATAAGCCAGCTTCTGTCCCAAACAATGTTAAAGAGCGGGGGGAGAAGGGAGAGGGTGACACTCAGCATACCAATGGCTGTCCCACCAGCATCTCCCCAGGATGACTGTCTGCAGAGTGGGGACAGGACAAAGGAAAGGAATCTGTGATTGAGAAACTTGCAGAGGAGGAGCAGCCAAAGAGCAAAAATAAATTCCTGCATTCCCCGGCAATGGCCCTGCGAGGAAGCAGCGCAGTGGCCGTGGCTGCTGGGATCCAGAGCTGCTCTCCCTAACGACATCTGCAGAGCAGGCTGCAGGGAGGGCTGCTCTGCTGGTTTTAATTAAGTCTGAAAGTGGTCAAAACACCAGCAATGCTCACTCAGTGGGATCCCAGCCTGGCCCACACACTCGTGTTACACGTCACAGGTACAGGACACCTCGTCTGCATGTGCTGGGTTCTGTCCCTTCTGTGGGCACTTCAGGCAGGAAAACAGCTCCACTTAAGGGTGAAGATCAGCAGCCTGATCCCTCTCTGAGCTGTGGCTGAACTGGAGATGCATTGCTGGGAAAGGATCATGATTCCCAGGCCACACAGAGAGAACCCAGAACAGGGCATCTCAACCTCACATCTGCTGTTCCACAATTAAGGGCACTAACAAAAGTGGCGTTTTCTTTGCAGACCCTGCTGAGCTGATGTGGTTTCATGAAGGTGTGCTGCTCCCAAAAACCCCAGAAGGACACTGAGGTGCTGGATGCTGTGTTTAGGTCAGCATTGCACTCTTCAGCACTGCAAACACATTGCTAAAGCAGCAGCCACTGAGATGTGTCTGAATTGTTATTCGGCACCTTCTGAGGCTGAAATTGGGGGGCCAAAGTGAAAACAACAGAAACCATCATCCAATGCCATCAGATAAAGCAGTTCAGGCACTTTGGCAGAGCTGCAGAGAATGAGCTGAAGAAATGCAACCCCTCCAAAGGTCAAGGCTCTCCACTGCAGCCAGAGACAGCCCCACTGAGGCCTCTCTGCCTTCATGGCTCTGGGACAGCTCCCCGGCCCCCCATATCCAGCCAGCCACAGGCAGAGGCTGACAGTAGGACCCTGATTTGCTTGTTCATCAGAAAGGAAACTCCACCCCAGACTGAAGGATTACAGGAGGGAAGGAAACCCAAGGCTGACCAAGCTTGTTTTCTCACTCATTTTCCTCCCGGTTCCAGGCATCCCATAAAATCCCACTGCAAAAGCTGCAGGAAGTCACTGTCTCTGTCCTGAAGGATGGATGTGCCACCAGCCACAGCCTTGGCTTTTAGGGTCACACTGCCCTGGGACCAGCTTGATATAATGACCACAGCAGGGCTGCAGCAGGGTACAGGGAAAAAACCACCCCACAGCCTCCTGTCACTCTGCACCTGCCTGGCTGACACTTTTCCAAAGTGCAGCTGTGTCAGATAACTTGCTGAACAACCTCACCTCTGGTTAGCAGCAACATGAGGTGCTGCTGTTCCACATCTCCCACAAGGAGCAGCTGCTCCCTCACTGCTCACCGAGACAGAGAAAGCAGCACAGACCCCAGAGAGGAAACAAAGTGCCTGTGAGGCAGCTCAGAGCCAGGACCTGCAGCCAGGCTGGGATGGACCCACGTGCTGAGACCCTGCAGCAGAACAAGGTGGTAACACACAAGCAGCAGTCAAAGCTTCCCTGCAAGGTCACCACAGCCTCTGGAAGAGCTGCACATGATGGGCTGCAGGTGGAATCAGTCACAGCCCAGGCTGTGCCACGACAGGATCCAATTTCAGATGGACAGTGCCCTTTCCCCAGCCAGCACAGCCATTCTTACAATCTCCAGAGGCGACCACGTGCACTGACACACACAGCCCTGGCTGGCAGGCACGGCAGGGAAAGCATCCCAGCAATCCAACAGGACACATTCTCAAGGTAAGGCTGGGCTGGCACAGGCAGCTGGGCTGCTGCCAGCCATGTGTGCACCCATCTGCACAAGGCAGCACAGCCAGGGACACTGCTGCCCTTTAAAACCCTCCCAGCCAGAAAAAAATGTACTTTCCAACCTCCAGAAACAAAGCATGAGCTAAAAAAATCCAGCAGAAAACCGATGTTAAGTTTGGAATGTGACTGAGACAAGGAATGAAATGCACCCAGATCTCCACCTGTGTGGCTCATTCCTGGCCCCAAGCCCTTTGCAGAAGGCAGGGTAGAACAAAGCTCTCTCTCTCCAAATCCAGTCTTCCACTCCAGTGGTAACCTGGTATCAAAAGCCAATCATGATTTACAGCAGCTGCCAAGCAGCACATCCCAGGAACTATTTCTTTCCTTCACAGCCAAGGGTAGATAAACAGGAAATCTGTTTAAGAGCAAGCAACCTTTTTCCAGATTAACCTAAATGTGACTTTTATCAGAAAACACCAAGAATGAAATCCTTAAGAGTTCTAAAGTACAGCCAGATGCTTTCCTGCCTTGCTTGGGAAAGGCCAATTCCCAATCTGAGCCACACGGTGGGGTAAGGCAGAACTGCAGCCTGGCCTTTCTGCACTGTGAGCAGAACCCACAGCAGCTGAGGGCACAGAAACGCCCCCTCACCACCTCCCACAACCGGCTGAGCCTCCCACAACCCACCACAAGAGAGAGAAGCTCCACTAAAGCCACACAGGCTGAGAGTTGTTACTTACACTGTCTGCATCTTGGGGAGCTCAGGCACCTCCTCCTTTTTCTTGCGGAAGAAGAACCAGTAGGTGAGAAGCCCAGTGATGAGGGAGATGAGGAACACGTCTGTCATGCTGAAGAGAGAGTCCTGCTGGGCAGGGCTGTCAGCAGCAATGCTAGGGTCCATGCTGGGCTCCCCCATGGCACTCAGAGGCACTGTGAGCAAGGAAAAACAGTGAGCACCAGCGGCCACATGGGACAGCATTAAAGCACACACAGAAAATGAGTTTTGCTTTACACTTTGTCTTAGGAGCACAAGGCTGCCTAGCAATTCTTTGGATAGAGGCCTTGCAGCACAGCTCTGCAAGGTTCTTCCGTGTCCCACCAAGCTTTTTCCTTGCTGTTGTATCCATGCTGATCCATCCCACTCCAGCCAAGGAGCCAAACCAGGCTCCTACTGACACCCCAGCAACACCCAACAGGGACCCATGGCCAGCCTTTACTAAAGCCCTTACTCACCACACAGCCCTGGGGTGTTACTGAGGGATGACCCCACTCCTCAGGCACCCCACACATCTGGGGCTTCCTCCCTCCTTCCCACAAGGCCACAGGATGCCCTGGCCCCATTGCTGTGCTGATAAACCACAGAGCAGGACTGTGGCACCAACCCCCTGAGCATCCCCACAACAGGCTGTTAGAACACAAATGGTGAATATTTCTGATTTACTCCACTGCAGATTGGATTTACTGTCCATCTCTCCTGGGCCTTTGGCCTCCCAGTCCCCTCCATGATCTCCCCCAGTTTAATTTCCATCTCCTTGAGTTGCTCCTTTACACTTACCAAGGCAGAGTTTAAGCAATTTGGGACCTGCCCACAGCCATTCCCAGAGTTTGTGGTAGCACAAGGATCAACACCCAGCCCTCAAATACCCAGGCAGCCCCATGGCCCTTGTCCTTCCCCTGGGGAGCCACCCATCCCTCTGCTGTGCCAAAGCTCTGAACCCCTCTGACCCTAAGCCAATGGCAAGATTATCTTCCCTACATGCAAGGACACACTCTGTCCAAATAAACAGATAATTAACTCCAAACTTGATTTGGAAGGGCAAAGTGACTCTCTCTTTGTACTTGGGCATGCTGCCAACCCAGGGGACCATGGACATTTGAACTTGCACGTAGAAAAGTGACTCAGAGCCATGCTGGTGTCACAGAGGATACATGCCATGGCTGAGAAACAAAAGTGACTGAAGCTGAAGGTTATGCTAAGACATTCAGGAGCTGGGAAGAGAAGAGAAGGTGATGCTTAGGGAGCACTAACAGGAAGACCAGGTACAACCTTCAGCAAAGATCAACCCCCTATTTTTACCCCCACGAGGGAAGTCCAGCTCCAGACAACACACAGCCCTGTGCCACAGGGCACCAGCCATAAAAAGCACCCCGTGAGCACAGGCAGAAGTGCACAGCCACCTGGCAGTGACCCTGGGTGGGTACTCTGGCAAGCCAAAGAGTGCTGAGCCCCACAAGAAGTTTCATTTGGTGGAGAACTTGGCAAGTAACTGCATTACAAAGAGCACTAAACCACCTCAAAGCTGCCTGTTAGATTCCCACTGAAGACACCGAGGCAGGGTGCTGGAAGAAAAATAAAAGTGATGTGACTGCAGACAAGCAAATTGCACATTCCTCTCCATCAGGCAGGTCACCCTGTCCTCCCTCTCCCTCCTTGCAAACAGGCTTTCCATGGCTGGAGCTTGGAGCCAAGCAAGAACTGGATGTTACCTCAGTACAACTGTAGACTAAACTGATAGTTAAAGCCTCCACAAGTGGGGTTTAGGTGCCAAAAAGGCACAGCTCCCAGGAGGATCCCTCTCCTCCTCCTTATCTGGTTCCAGTAAACCACCAGGGAGCTGGTCTGGCAATCAGCACCAGGGGAATCTGCTGGTGGGGGGAAAACGTTGCTGGTTTATTGCTTTTATTCCTGATGAAAGCTCAGAAATTTTAATTACAAGCTCTCTTCTTCCCCTCTGCCACCCAAGCTGTAGAAATTACAGCAAATCTCAGCCAAAACATGACAGTTAACCTTTCATTTCACAGTTTTGGGGTTTTGGTTCTTGCCATCTCACTCATCACTTGAACTCTCATTAAATCTCAGGGCAAAGAAGCCCTGAGTGGTCCACGGTTCCCAGGGAGCCTCAATTGCTGCCTGTGCACAGCACAGCCCAACTCTGCAAAGAGAAGGAGGAATCAGTGCCCAGACACAGGCAGGAGTAAACATCTCCAACTCTGCAAGGTGGCTTGGTTTGCTCAGCAGCAGTTTCATTGCCCAAATTACACAAGGCTGGACAATTCCCCTCATACAGGGAATGGCCATGTCAGTAAAATAACCCTCAGAACAGCCTGTCTTCCACTCACTTTCCCTGAAAACCCCAAGGCACACAAGGCAGTGACAAACCTTTGCTCAGAGGAAGCCATGAGTAAACACAAGGCTGATGGAGCTGGTTTGGGGCAGGAGCTGCAGCTCCTTTCCCTTCTGAGCCCTGGCAAAGGCTCCTTGCTCAGGCCACAGCAGCCTCCCTTGTCCCCAAGTGCAGGTGCAGAGAGCTCCAAACCAGCCATGTTTGTGGTGAGCAGCACCTGGCCCACAGCAATTCCCAGCTCAGACATGGATATTCATGGATATTCTTTGCCCACACACGGCAGCTCATGAATGAGGGCAAGAAGGAGCCTGTGCTCTGCTCAGCCAGGTGAGGGCTTTGTCTGCAGCCAAAATTCACCACTGTGCTCAAAGCAGCAGAGCCCCAGCTCCCAGAGCACAGGGGTTTGGCTTTCCCAAAGGTTTTGGGTTTTTTCTCTCTGCTCTCCCAGGCGGTGCTGCCCTGCAGAGAGGCATCCTCAGGGAGCAGCTCCCAGGAATGCTGCCCTGTGGGGATGTGGGGGTGGGAGCTGTGCTATCTGCTTGCCTTGACCACACTGCAGCTCTCCAGGGCTTCAAAGGGAGCCCTGCAGCTGCAGCCAGGCCACCCACCCACTGCCCACAGCCAGGGGAGGGAATGGAATACTCCTGGAGGTTCATGGCTCTGGTGCATGCTGCAGAACCTGCTTTGCTCTCCTCTCTTCATTCACAATCTCCACTGCACAAAGTTTCCACACTGGGCTCTAGCCTGGCAGGAAACCTGGTTATGGTCTGGTGACAGGAGCTGCTTTGATTTTGACTGATTTTAATTTTGGGCTCCCTCTGATCCTGGACACTCAAGGCTTATATCCCAGCTCGAGATTTTTCTTTTTGCTTTCCCTTCACCACCCCTACCCTCAGGAAAAGGTTTGCTCAGACATAGCAAGAGAAAAGCAAAGAATGTGAAATTAGGCCTCATTTCTCTTTTTTAAAGAGTTGTCTTAACTCAGGAACTATTGAACTCACTTCACCCAGCACAGGAAGATTATTGCTCAGCTTATCTCAGTCTCACCTAGCTGGCTGTAACAATTATTTTCCAGAAGTTCACAGCAAATTTGTTGTTTTCAAATGACATTTTCATGTCATTTTCAAATACGTCCTTTACTAACTTCCAGTGAAAAGAAACATGACTCTTACTTGAAATTCAGCTATCCTGAGAATCCTGCAGTCTCTGGAAGGGCCTTGGTAGAATCAAACCAGGTTTTTAAAAGGAAATTTATGATGCAGAAGTAAAACTTTCCCTGACAACAGTTTCAAGGGTGATCATTTTATTATATCTTCAATCAAGGTAAGACAAGATGTCCATATCCCTGGGATTTTTTTCTAATGGTGGCTCCAGCTCCTGGATCCCTGCTTGTGCACACAGCAAAGCCATCAGGCTCAGCAAGCTGTGAGCATTTCCATCACACAGAAAAGTCACAACATTTTGAAAGATTGCTATCAAGCAATGCTGTGTTTTAGCACAGCTTTTCAGCCCCTGAATGTGAGAATTTGCTTGATACATGGCAGCTCACAATAATTCAAATCATCAGGGACCTTCTTTGCACATCTCTGTGCTAGCAAACACTTCATCTTCATATTAAATTAAATGTGTTCCTCATTCTCATGCACACCTTGGAAAAAAAAAAAAAAGGACTGGAAGCACTCTCAGTGCCAGGCATCCTCAAATTCCCCATGATTTCCATACAGACTAAAGGATCTATAAGGTCACAGGGTTAAAAATACTTAAATACATAGAGAAACAATATTACAACAAACAAGACAGGAGTGATGAACGCCAAGTGGTCAGCAAGTTGAAGAGATTTATTCTCCTTCCTTGCATCAGGAGATGGTGCATCAGATGTTCCCAACAGCACCCTGGGACACAGCACCAAAAGCAAAAAACATGGCTGGGAGGTTTCCCCTTGTGGAAGTCACCCTGTGATATCTCCTAGTGACCAAAAGCGCCCCAGGACACAGGAGCACAATCACAAAATGTGTCTGGGAGGTTCCCCCTCATGGAAGTCACTCTGTGGGATCTCCTAGTGACCAAAAGCACCCCAGGACACAGAAGCACAAAACATGGCTGGGAGGTTTTCCCTTGTGGAAGTCACCCTGTGGTATCTCCTATGACCAAAAGCCTTGGCTCTGAAGCTAAACTGGCAACGTGGGCAGGAAGTTCTCTCTTGAGACTGAGGCAGCCTTTTTCTTAATGTAGTTCCTGTGATGAGTTTCAAGTACCTCAGCTGGACTTCCCAGCCCCAGACCAGGACTGCAGCCTGTGACTCTTGCCCCAAAAATGAGTGACCAAGTTCTGTGCTTGACTCTGCCCCGTGGCACCAGCAGCACACCCTGAGTGCAGAGTCAGCCTCGCCCAGAGGGGAAGGAGAAGGAAAACTGCTGAGCAAGCACAATTTCACAGGGCTGGTGTGATACTGGCTGTTCATTCCTGGGCTGCTCCAGGGAAGGGGCCAGCTGAAGGAAGATAAAGTGACACATCAGCATGGCCCCAAATGAAATGCTCTGCTGTGCAGAATTCTGTCTTATCCCATCTTGTGTTCAGCACTGCATTCTCCTGGGGGGCACTGAGGTGTTAGCAAACTTTGGAACACAAAAGTTATCAACTCCTGGATGGGGATGGGCATCTTTCTGTGGGTCAACACGTTGGATTGATTTTTTATTTAATAAATAGGAGGGGCAGAGGGAAAGAATCAGTCCCAGGGTTTTCCTTGAGAAGCATAAGAAGGAAGATGCCTTGCTAAGCAGGGAAAAGGAAAACTGCTGAGTCCAGGCTGCTCACTGCCCCCATCTCTGATCCTCCACCCCCAGCAGCAGCTGGAGCACCAAGGAACCCCTGATTGCAGCCCAGCACACCAGAGAGGGATCCCCACATGCCCTGCAGACACTGCCTGCCCTGGCACGGCTGGCACAGGGGCTGCACCCCCAGAACTATCAAAACACCCAAGGTTTTTCCCTTTGGACAGCTGCAGATAAGCACAGGAGCTAGAGGTGGAACCTGTGCTCTGCAGCATGTGCAGAAAGAGAACCAGTGGGGATGGAGTCAAGGAGGAGCTGCGTGACAAACGTGCAGTGCCACAGCCACCCTGTGCCCGACCCTGGCACCAGTGCCAGGCTCCATTCAAAGGCAGCTCAGCAGGGTGCTGAGGCTCAGAGGAGCCTTCCCAGCCCACAGCAAGGCCCAGGCTGCCTCAGCTGAGCAGCAGCAGGGACAGCAGGCAGGGGTTTGGGGCCAAACCAGCCCTGCAGCAATGAGATCTCCTTGTTTCTCACATCACGGTGCCAGCTGGGGCTCTGGAGCCCCCATCCCCTCATTTCTCACAACACCATCCCAGTGCCAGCTGGGGCTCTGGAGCCCAAATCCCCTCATTTCTCACAACACCATCCCAGTGCCAACTGGAGCTCTGGAGCCCAAATCCCCTCATTTCTCACAACACCATCCCAGTGCCAACTGGAGCTCTGGAGCCCAAATCCTCTCTCCACCAGCCCAAATCCCCTCATTTCTCACAACACCATCCCAGTGCCAGCTGGGGCTCTGGAGCTCCCATCCCCTCCCCACCAGCCCATCCAACCTCTCCTGCAGCACTCACCCAAGGACTGCTTTCCAGATTCTCATGAACAGGAGTCCATGAAGTCTAACTGCAGATATAACAACACACACTCCAACAGCTCCTTCAGACTGACTTTCTGCAGCTCAGGCTGCCACAGAGAGCCCTGCAGAGGCACACAGGGCAGGGGACAAGGGGGCACTCGTGCTCCCTGCAGCCACGTGACAGTGACCCTCATGTCCCTGACTCAGCACAGAGGAAGTGCAGCTGTCATGATTTCCAGTGCTGGCAGCTCTGTGTGGCTGGGGATGTCACCACTGCCACCAGAACTGCCAGACCCCTCTTTCTGAGCAGGAAGGACCACCCTGAATTCCCAAGGCAGAGGCAGATGTGTGTGACCAGACCTCCCTTCCCACCTGGTCTGCCCTTCCTCTCATGCTGACAGATTTAAGGCACTATCAGCCTTAAGAAGAAGCCTTAAAAAAAGCCCAATTTTAAATCAGAGACCAATTTTTTCCACCAGCATCATGGCACAGCCCTAAAATTTAACCTCAGAACAGAACAACCTTATCTGCAGGCGTCCAAAGGGTGCTGATGCTTGGAAAAACCCTGGGTGTTTTGATAAGCAACCAAACCAAGTGAAAACTCCAATTCTGACCTGCAGCCTGAGATTTAGGTACAGTGGCAAAACGGGGAGACTGTAAATAGAAATTAAACAATTTCCATGTGGGAGGAAAAAAAAGAAAACCACTGGACAACCCTCTCAGAGTTCTGCAAAGTTGGTGGAGAGCTCACAGCACCAAAGGGAAGCTGCACTGAGACCCCACCACTCCTCCCAGCAGCAGCAGAAGGAAGAGAGTTGCCCACAAACAGGAATGCAGTCTCGTGACCAGCCAAGGGCTCTCCTTTCACCCACTAATGACACCAGGCAGGTCACTGGTGGCTGTGAGGAAGAGGAGCCCCACAGACAGAATCCCAGGAGGAAGGAGGAGAGGCAGCAGCAGCAGAGAGAGCAGGGCTGTGGTGGAGCTGCCATTCCTGTGCCTGCTCTCCTCTGAACCCCACTGCAGCCAAGATTCCCTGCATGTTTAATGTGATATTGAGCCAGGAGACCCTCAGGGTAAAACCAGATCTTCTCTTATTTCTCTTAGAAATGCAACCAATTAGAGTAAGGAATTCTGTTTACATCAGCCTGTGCCAGCCTCAAACAAGCTCTTTTTACTTTCCCTTTTAGTAAAAGGAGACCTGGCAGGAAAAGTCAGCCTTTCCAAAACAAAAGCAGTCCAAGGAAGCAGGTGCTCAGATCCAGGTTATTTAACAACTGCCTTGGATCAGCCACAGCTCTGCCACACAGACTGCATTTCCCATCAACAAGAGGATGCTGATCCGGCCCTGTGTGACCTGTTCTGCACAGGCTCCATGCTTTGGGTGGGAATCATCCCACAGGTGAGTCCCTGGGCTCGTGGGGAAGGGAGGCACAGTGAGAAAGCTCACAGCTTTCCTTGTCCCTTCAGCCCCTGCTGGACCACAGGTCCTGGTGTGGAAGATTGCTACACCTACAGCTTCCCTATCACTTTCTTCCCACATATTTCCCACAGCTTCCCATTAACCAGCTCAATAAAGAAGGGAAGAAAGTAGCAAAACCCCACAGAAAAGCAGGGAAGGGCTTCTACACTCTTCCACCAGCTCAGAAATCCCAGTCCAGACTGAGCAGCTGGCTGCAGCAGCACCTCAAGCAGGGAAGGGAGCACAAAAACTGCTGAGTTTTTTTGTGAAATAAAATTTACTCTCACTGTGAAAGGTGTTTTCTACCCAGACCCTGACACACCAGCTCAGGCATCAGCAAAACTGCTATTTTAGACAGAGGACAGATACAGAGTGTGCATCAGTCAGTCTGGATCTTGAAATACTGCATATTTGAGCTTTCACTATGTCACACTTGCATGTTTTCTGGCCCCTGGGTCTTATTCAAGGACAGCAGAGCAGCTGCAAGAGCAAGGAAGAGAACAAGAACTGTTTTAGTGAGGCAGAAAGGAAATCTCTGCTATGGGTATGCTCAGGTGGGGCTGTGCAGTGAGCCCAGTGCACTGAAACAAAGGATTTAAGGCATAATCCAACACAAAAATGAACTCAAACTTGCCAAGCTGCCTTAAAGCAAGCTAGAATTACTGAACTTGCACATTTCCTTCTATGAGATAAAAGCCTGACTCTGAGCCTTTAAACATGGGGGACCTCCCCAGCTTAGGCACTTGGACACCTTCACTCACAGATGAATGTGAGCCAGCAGAGAAAAGCAGGAGTTCAGGGTTACAGGATAAACACAAGCTGAGAATGGCAGGTAACTGAGCCCCTGTGAACCAACACTGCTCCCCAGGCTCCCCTCCCAGGGAGGGACAAATCCAGAGCCCCACAGCTCAGGAATTGCTTGCAACAGGAATTGGTCCTGCCAGCACCAATATTCAGGAGCAGAGACAAATCTGCAGGAGGTTTACACCACCCTGATGCCAACTCCACAGGCACCTCTCAGGCCAACAACTGCTCAGAGGGCTGCAGAAAGAGGAGAAACCCATCCAGGCACGGAGTTTCCATGGTTCAGGTCCTGCTGAAGATGTTTTTCTAAGATCAAGAGGGAAAATGACATTTTTTCAGCAGCCTCTTCTGTGAGTGCTGTACCCTGAGCTGCCACAGCCACAGCTGGACATTGCTCTCCTCCCCACAGGCTGTTTGCTCACCCTGTGCCTGAGTTTATGGAGGGTTGGTGTGACAGGCTGTGGCTTTGCCACTGGGAAAGGAGCCCCATGGATGAGGTCAGTAGCCAGAGACTTTGACCTCTTCCACCAGGAAAAGTTTGAACAGCAAACCCCTCCAATGCTGGTCTCTTTTGAGAGGTTTCCTTTTGAAACCAACAGCTGAAAGAGCACCAGAGGGACAGGGTTAAACACATCTTGGAAAGTTTTCACAGTTGTCAATACTTTTGATCAGAACAGTGTGTTTTGGGGGTTTATTTATTTATTTCAAGAGAACCAAGAAGCCAGGATATTTTGTATTTATAAGCCCAGTTTCCTCTGAGAATGGAAGAGCTTTTCAGACATTACAAGCTGTAGGCTCTGGGGATGTCACTGCATGACCCTTGCACCTCTTGGAATCTCAGCACCAGAGCTATCCTGCACTGGCTGGCCTATCAGGAGGATGTGCAATCACCCTACAGAACCTCCCTGCCTGCCATGGATCAGCAATCTGACCTGGACTTCACCTTTTTGATATGATTTGGGAAACACAGACCACTTCCCAGCCCACTGCAATCACACACAGACACAGCAGACCTCAGAACATCAATTCCAGCCCCAAAACATGACACAAGACATCAGAGAGCTCAGGGGTCACAGGCTGAAAGGCTGGTCCCAAGCTGCAAAAACCACAGCTCTCCAATGCCCCAGCAGAATCAACACAAAGAGAACAGACACTTGACACAGGGGTTTTTTGTTCCTCTGTAACAGGAGCTGCTCCTCTCACCTCCAGCAGTTATGCACTGAGTCCTGTTACACAACCAGGACTTGCACAATCCTCGAAGGCTTTTGATCAACTTGCTCCTCCAAAGCTTGGAGTTAGAGAGGAGATGCAGCAATGACCCGTGAAAGAGAGTCAATTGATGTGTTTCACAACCACACAGCAACATCCAGCACCACAAAACCAGACCTACCAACTCCCCAGGCTGGTTGTTAAACCTTCCCAGCAGACTTCCCTTGCACTGCCACAGCCAGATTTTACCAAGGATAAAAATCTAACCCCATCTTGAACTCCACACAGCAAGAAAGGAAGATAAATCAATATCTCCTTGCAAAGGAGTGACTGAAGGCAGGAATGTGTCTGATTACTAAGCAAAAATACAATAATAATCTGCCACCATGGGTCAAACTCAGCCACTCTTTGGACTTGTGGCGCTCCAGAAGCCACCAGACATGGCTTCTGGTCTCTCTGTGTGGATTCCATGGGTAATAGCAGCATGCAATTAACTTGAAATGTTTACTCAGGGACAAACAGCAAGAGATTATGAGCAGCCTGCAATTATTATTTGTTTTGACCTATGAGATTGTCAAGCCTATAAAAAAGCAGAGGTGCACCTGTCACTGCAGGGCTGGTGATTCACTCTGCACAGCAGTGTGTACAAAGTAATCTCATCACTGGCATCAAATGATCTCGTTGGGAAAGCAAATTATGCAAGTTCTAAGAATTGTGTTTTTTGAGGCAGGAGAGTCCACGTCAGGATACAGAACAAAGTTCAGTGCCCACAGAGGTAACTGCAGGTGGTTTTCCTTCATACCAGGGGAGGAGATGGCAGGAGCACAAAGCTGAGCAGAGAAGCCTTTTCCCCAGTCCTTCAGAACTGAGCAAACACAAACTTTGCTGTATCCCAACAGGCAAAGGAGAGAGCAAAGACCTAACGGGGTTTCAGTCAGGCAGTTCCACACTTGGCTGCAGATAAAGAAAGCATCACTCCCAGCACCCACTGCCAGCCATCCTCCCCAAACCCAGCTGCACCCAGAGGTGCTCCAGAACCTGTGACACCCAAAAGAAAGGGGTTACCTTGCACCTATGGCTCTGCAAACAACAGCTGGTGGGGCCTGAGAGCTCCAGCACGGAGGGTGGTGAGCAGCAGGGAAAGTCTCCCTCGAGACAGTTCAAAGAGTTTTGGTTGTATGGCCCTGTCCAGCTCCTCCAGATGCTCTGCAAGAAACAAAAGAAAAGTTGCAGAAGGCACTTGGCAGTCCAGGAGGCACAAACCCAGAAATTACTGACTGAACAGGAGGCAACTGTGAAGTGATGACAAGCAAGAGGTTCTTCTCTGTCACAATTAGAGCAGGACTAATTAAGAGGGGATTAAGCCAGATTTGTGACTCTACACCCTCCTTCCTGCCCACTCTTCAAGGCTCTCACACTCAAGGATTAAAAGAAGGCACTCAGCTGGTGTTTCTTCTGTAGTTCTGCAAATACAGTTCTTGTGCACAGTCACATCCAGGTGCAAAACCAAGGCACATCCATGCCATGCACACCCTGCCTCAATCAGCCCAAGAAAAACCTGTACTGAGACAATGCTGGGCTTTCCAGGAAGGGTCTGGCTCAGCAGCCCTCCCAGACAAAACACTGATTTCCTCATTTGCAGCAGATTAATCAGCGAGCTGCTCTGTGTGCAACAGTTCCTTGGAATTTCTCAGAGAATTACAGAAATGTTGGAACAAAGCCCATCTAGCAAAAGGGATGTGTACACCACTGCACCTCAATAAGCAAAAAAGATTCTGAAACTCCACAGCTCCTCCTGTCAGCCCACACAAAGTGTGGAGTTCTGTTGAGGAGGGGATGTCCCCACCAACGCTATCTCTGATTCACTTCCACAACTCAGAAACACAGACCTCACTCCTTCCTTGCACTTTTCCAGCTTCTCAGCCAGATAGATGTTTCTACTTTTTAAAACACAAACTCATTTCACTTTTCCAGACTCACATCAGAGCACCTCAGTGACTCCTGTTGTCTGTACACATTCCACTAAGCATTCCAAAATGCTTTCCTTTCTCACTCCAAAAGCTAACTCAAGGTCTAAGCACTGGCACAACAAAGCACACTTCAAGCTGCACCAGCTGTGCTTACTCCTGCAACTAAGACAACTCCCCAAGAAGCAATTCCAGGCTGATGACTAACTCCCAACACCACCATCCAGGTACCTTCACCCCCTCCAGCCTCAATATTCCCTAAACCAGGGGCTTCCCATCATTTCCTCTGGCAAGCACACTTCCTAGGTGAGTAATTTCACTCTTCTAAGAAACTCCAGCAGGAAAGCTAAGGAGCAAACAAACAGTCTTCCCACACCCCAGCAGTTTATGAAGTGAAATAGATGGAGCAACAGCAGAACAGCCCAGCCTGCAGCAAAGGTATCAATTAAACGCTGGGAATAACGTTCTCCAGGGAAGTGCCAGGAAATTAATCTCGTTAAAGGCTTTTAACCTGCAACACCTTGGGATGGGGTAAGGCTGAGCAACCCTTCAGTGCTGTGAGAGCAAGGCAGGGCAGGCTCCCAAGGGTGCTGGTCTGTCCCCTGCCCCACAGCCCAAAAAACAGGGGGTGCACACCTGCCAGCCCTCCATACACACACATTTATTTAATTCAAGAGAACCAAGCACTGTTCGTAAGGAACCAGGATATTTTGTATTTATAAGCCCAGTTTCCTCTGAGAATGGAAGAGTTTGTGAGACGTTACACATCGGCCACAATCTTGTTACAATCTTGCCAGTAACAGGGGCTCAGCACCACCAGATATTCCCAAATAAGAGGGGCTCTGGTCACCCCAATTCCAACAGGTAACAGGGGAGCAGTCACATGAGACTTCCCAGATAACAGGGAGTTCTGGAAATCCTAATTCCTACCAGGTAACAGGGGAGCAGTCACATCAGACTTCCCAGATAACAGGGAGTTCTGGAAATCCTAATTCCTACCCGGTAACAGGGGAGCAGTCACATCAGACTCTCCAGGTAACAAGGAGCTCTGGCTATGCCAGTCCCCCCAAATCACAGAGGGGACAGCACAGCACTGTGCCCAGATAACAGGGGTCATCCCAGTCCTCCCTGATAAGGATTGGTCATCCCAGTCCTCCCTGATAAGGACTGGTGATCTCAGCCCTCCCCGATCCCCCCAATAAGAAGGATCTCTAAACACTCAGTAACTCCCAGTAAGAGGATGCCCGCTCACACCACACCTCCCAGTGAACAGGGGGTTCAGCCCATCCCAGCGCCCCCCAAAAAGAGATCCATTCACATCGATGTCCCCGCCAGCACCAGCGGTGCCATTCACCCCGACAGGGGGACAGCAGCCATGCCCGCAACACGCAGCCAGTGCCCCCAACACAGAAACAGCCCCCATGCCACGCCAACCCCACCGGGGGATGCCGGGCCGCCCCTCCCCAGCACAGAGGGCCCCGGCGGCGGAGCTCAGCCGCAGAGAAGCCCCGGTGCTGCACCCTCCTCACAACACGCCCCCGGGGCCGCAGCTCCCCTCACCCACCGCCGCTCCGGCCCGTCTGGCGCTGGCGGCTCCCGCGGCCCCGGCGCGGCCGGCACGTACGGCGGACCGCACCACCCGGGCACACCCGCGGGGGAGCACGCTCCGCCCTCGCCGCCTGTTAATAGGCGCAGAGCGCGCCCGCTCGTGGAGATCACCCCTCTGCGGCGGCGCGTGGTACAGCCCCAGGACGGGGGGTCTTAAAGGGACAGGAGCGGCGGGAGGGGCAGGGTGAGGTGAGGGTCAGGGGCCGGTCAGGACCGAGGGGGCCACGGGTGGGGTCAGGGTGCAGAACAGGGCCCAGAGGCCACCGTGGGTGCCAGCAGGGGCTCGGTCTGGGGGCAGGCTCAGAGAGGGGACAGGTTGGGGTGAACATTGTAGTTTGGGGTATGGGGGCGAGTGTTGGGGCATGGCGGGGCCAGAGTTGAGGTGACAGTGGGAGCAGGGCTTGTGGCACTGCGGGGTCATGTTTAGGGTCAGTGTTGGACACTAACTCTGGGCTCAGCCTGCACCTGCAGACCCAGGAGCCCTGTCTGTGGCCACTGCTGAGTGCCCATGGTGTGGGACCCCCAGCTCCCCCAGGGTCACTGCCCACACCAGGGCCCCGTGGGGGGACAAGGGGACCCCATGGTTGGGCTGGCACCCGTCACTGCCATCCTCCATGGAGCCAGGGGCAAGCACATGCTCTGATGTAACCACAGCCCGGATGATTTCGGTGTTTTGGGGTGGCCTTTCTCTCGCTGCCACAGCAGGAAGTTGCTCAAGCAGCTCTGGAAGCATCCCCAGCATTCCCAGTGGGACATTTCACAACCCAGACCTCAGATCCCACAGGAACTGCTGCTCTCCTCCCTGTTGGATTTTTGGGGGGGAAGCTGAGTTACAACTCTGCTGTTCCCAGCTTGGCCAAAGCCAGAGGCACAGCTTGTCGCTGAGCAGCCCCACAGCTGTGTGGGGTCACCCCAGGCTGGGTCCCCTGGCACATCCAAAGTCACCATCCTGACGCCAGCGCGGTGTTCACGTTTGCTCCAGGGTCAATAAATCACTTGGGGAAGGTCCAAAGTTCGAGCTGGGCCTGGCAGGCACCTGAAGAGGTGTGAGAAGGGGGCACAGACCCAAAGAACACCCAAGGATTCAGGGACACTCTGTTTCCTGACAGCAGTTGAGCAGAGGGTCCAGGGCTGTGAGGTCACCTGAGTCCTGGTGCTGTCACTGCAGGACACAAAACATGAACACACACACTGCTGCTCTCAAGGTGAAAAAAGGGAAGTTTATTTTCTGACTCCAACATTTATAGATTTCCAAAAGTGACAGTGGATTGAAGGGTGACAGTGCCACCTCTCCAATGACACTGGACAAACCAACAGTCCATCAAATTCCTCTTCTTCCATAAAAGAATACAAAACAATAAGTTATTTACAAAAAGTATGTGAGAAAGTTCGTTACAAGAATGTAAACATCAGAAGGCTTAAAAATCTTAAAAAATCAAAGTGACACTGGTGCCACTCACAGCAGCTTTGGGACTGACCCCATGGAAGCTCCCTGGGGTGGCTGGTCTGTGACCCTACCCCGTGGCATGGGTTAAAGATCCCAATGGTCCTGAGGGGACAGCAGGACAGAGCAGGTCCATGGCTGGGGTCATCCCATCAGGTGCCAATGGCACAGCCTGTCCCATTCTGTCCCCACAGGGAAGGGGCTGGGGGCTCATCACACCCAGCCCAAACCCCCCAGGGTTTGCAGCAGAGTCCTGCAGCCCACAGAGACCTCTTTGGTCAGTGCTTTGTCTCTCTGCCTATTTCTCCCAGCTCTCCTCTGTTCCCAGCACAGTTTGAGACTGAACTTTTGGCCACAGACCCTCACAGTGCCAACAGACAGGGGACACCATGGGACAGCCATGGAGGTGGTGTTTGGCAGTGTCCTGCCCTGGCACAGGGAACCTGGCCCCTAGTCAGGATGTCTGCATGGCCAAAGTTAATGACAGGAAAGCAAACACAGACCCATTTTCCTGCCAGCACCAACATCCCCTGCCAGGCTCCCCTCTTTGTGGGTCCCCTCTCACTCCTGCATGGGGCAGCAATGGAGTCAAAGTCAGTTCTGCTCTCCTCATGTACCCCTGACTCCTTTTCCCTTGCACCATGCAGAGGGGATGGACTTGGACATCCAGAGCATCCCTCCCATGGCAGGACAGCTACTGCAAGGACAGGGAGCAGCTGGCTCTGCTCCCAGCACTGTCCCCTGACTGTCCCTCTGCAGTGACCTCTGAGGACATGGGGGCAACCCAAGGGGATTTCTGGACTCTCTGTGCACCCTGGCATGGGATGCAGTGGCAGTTTTACTAGGAATGAGCCAGAGGCACTGAATAACAACCTCCAGGGACAGCACGTTCCCAGGGCAGTCACCCCAGGGGCAGCCATCCCAGGCTGAACTCGGAGGTTGTTGATTTTTTTTCTTTTCTTCTTTTTTAATTTTTCCTGCTTTAGGAACTTCAATTCTCTGTCTCCCCACCAAGGAAATGAGTGGGTACTGCAATGTGTGATGAGTAACATTACTGAGAGCTGAGACAGGCAGATGCCAAAGCCCAGTGAGCTGATGACTTTTACTTCCCTCTCTTCCAAATTTAAATCCCCTTCTCAGCCTTAGACATGTTTACAAATCCTCATCCCAACCTGTTTCCTCCCTCTCAGCAACTTCACTTCTCTGGGTGATGAGTTCTGAGTTCACACTCAGCCCTGAGGATTTGTTGGACTCCACTGTCCAAGAGCATTTCACTGTGGAATGGACGCCCTCAGGAAAGCAGGGAGCAGAAAAGAAATCCCCACAAACACCCATCTGAAGGGCACTGAAGACAGGTCCAACACATTGCACATGACCAGGAGGGGCAGCTGGACTCTGAACACTCCTTGGGGACATTGTGGAGGCTGCAGAAATCAGAGAGACCAAGTGATCTGCCACAGCGACTGAGAAGCTCCCAAAAGATCTGGGAGCAGAAAGAAAATAAATCCAAACTGGGGTTTTGTGCTCAGTCCTGTCCTCATCTGGAAGGCTGTGGCAGTTGTCTTGTCCCAGCATGGAAAGAAGCCGCTCCTTCCCTGCTGGAGGGAGGTTTGCACCACCTGGGACTGGGGCGGTGACTCTTACAGGGTTCCTGGCACTAAATCCAGGAAATGCTCCCTGGAAACGCATCCCTGGGACAGCTCTGCGGGGAGAGCGATCCCTCACCGCATCACTGACGGAGCTGGACCAGGAAAAACACCGGGATTCCAGCGGATTGCAGCTGCAGTACCGCCTGTCCCCAGCGCTCGTCCTCACTGCGCCACCAAAGCCACCGGCCTGACACATTGCTGTGCCAATCCCACTGATCCCATCCCAGGGATCCCACCCCACTAAACCCACTGATCCCATCCCATGGATTCCACCCCACTGATCCCATCCCACTGATCCCACCCCACAGATTCCATCCCACTGATCCCACCCCACTGATCCCTCTTCCCACAGATCCCACCCCAGAAATCCCATCCCACTGATCCTGCCCCACATAACCCATCCCACTGATCCTTCCCACAGACTCCACCCCAGAGATCCCACCCCACTGATTCTGCTCCAGAGATCCCACCCCATAGATACCATCCCACTTATCCCACCCCAGGGATCCCATCCTACAGACTCCATCCCACTGATCCATTCCACAGATGCCATCCCCCTGATCCCATCCCACAGATCCTGCCCCAGGGATCCCATCCCATTGATCTACCCCCACTGATCCTGCCCCACTGATTCCATCCCACACCACTGATCCCATCCCACAGATCCCACCCCTGATCCCACCCCACACATCCTATCCCCCTGATCCCACCCTACTGATTCCCCCCACCCATCCCCCAAGGGGCAGCTCCAGCTCCCCACTGTAAACAATCCCAGAGAAAACCAGTCCATCTTTCAGATTCTATTTCAAGTTCACACTTTGGAGACACACAACATTTGTGATTGCTATTGATCCTCATCACCCTTCTGGTAAAAAAAAAATCAGTGGTAAAATTCCTCAGTTTACAGGCAAGGATTTCACAAGGAGGAAAAATCAAGGCACTAACAGGAGTGGAGTGTCAACATTTCAATGTTATCTCTAGCATTTCTTTCCTGGTATTAAAAATGCTTTTAAATTCCAAACAAACTCCTTATCCTGCTCTTGCCCACACTAAAAAGCAATTTCTGTCAGCAGGAAAAACAGGACCATGAAATCAAGTCCACTTGTGATCCCACAGAGGAAATAATCAGGTATGAAACAGAGTTGTCCCAAAACTCCAAGTTGGTTCCCAAGCTGATGCTGAAAGCCTTGCCTGGGTGCTCACCTTCACAAGAAGAGCTTCTTACTCATGTTTTACTCCTGTGAGGTGCAAGTTCTCAAAACTGACTTTGGTCTCCTCCAAAAGGAAGTCCCTGGATCCCACATGGGACCATGGCAGTGACTCCAGAGGGACTGCTGGAGAAGTAAAGCAGCTGGGTGACAACTCAGGGTTTGTTCTCACCCTGATGATGGAAAAATGAAAGAGGTTTGGAATGTGCCAGAGCTGCCTCTGGCCAGGCTCTCTGGAGAGCAGGGAGGAGCCCCGAGGCTGTGGAGTTTCTGGGGATGGGTGAGGCACAGCAAGAACATCTCCAAGAGCAGGGATGGCACTTGGTGCTTCATGGAGCACTTTTTTATGGAGCACAGCAAAACTCCAAGGAGAGTCAAGGGCAGTTGTTGAGATCCTGGCTGATTTACAGACACAGAGACAGCAGATTCCTCCTGGGCACTGTACAGAGCTACACAGCTGGGAATAAAGCTCAAATCCCAGCAACTCCTTCATTATAGCCTCAGGCACCAAACAGTGAATCCTATTGTAAATCCCTGGCTGAAAACTCCCCTCTCCCACATTCCTGCCCACCAGCTCTGAAAAAAACAGAGACATTGTGCTAATATTGGTGGGTGAGATTGCTGAAGCTGAGCAGTGTGAACACCCCCAACAGCACTGCTACATTCCACTTAATTCTTCTAACCCATTGTTAAGGTCCCTCCCAGCTCCTTGGATTTATAAATATTTGCTCCACAAAGGGCCAAAATCCCTCATTGAAGAGTCTCTCACTAGTTCATAGGCATTTGAGGTTGCCAAGTGCTGGTGATACAGGCTGGGCTGGTGCAATGCTCTCAGAAAATGAAGGCAATCCATTGATGCAGGCACAGGACCTTCAGCATTTTAGAGCTGTGTTTTGGAGCAGAAGAAGGTACTCTGTATTCTCTCCTCCTGCCCCAGGTTGGTGTAACAAGCCCTCTTCAAGGCACTCTCTTAAGTGGACAAGTCACCAGTAGAACAGACATTGTCCTCCTTAATTTAATTTTAAGTTACAAACTAAAGCTCATATGATTCCCACTCTTTTGGGGTTTAGCTACATCAAAGCTGTAAAAAAGACAGGAATGTAAATGGGAAGTGCTTATTGCTGCAGTTTAGTTAAAGCTGCAAATGAGCATGAGCAAATCTTAGTTAAAGCCCAGATTTGCTCAGTGTTTGCCACTGAGGTTCCTACCTTGGCCTGGGGAGCTGGTGCACTGCAACTCCAGTGGAATTGTGGGAAAAGGCAGCTGCTAAATGCAGCAAAGAAGAAAGACTTAAAAAAGATGAGAAGTTCACAGAGGTGATACAGTTCCCATCCTCCAGCCACATCAAAAAGTTAAAATAAAAAAAAAAAATTATAAAGGAAATATAATTCAAGTAGCAAGGGAATGGCTTTCCCTGGAGCTACCAACACTCACCCAGACACAGCACAGATCCCAGCAATGCACTGCTGTGCCAGCCTCACTCAGCACTCCTGCCCTGTGTGAGTCCTGCTGCTCTCTGGAGGATCAGTACACCTGCACTCTGGTAAATTCAGCTGGAACAGGCCCCACTGGGGCTGCTGGGTGCCCTGCTGCTGGCTGAAGGCCCATGGCTGTTGATGGCTGTGGGACAGAGAATTTGCCCAGCTGGCAGCACTGTCCTGGTGAGGCTCCAGCCTGCCCAGGGCACTCTCCAAAGGCACCTCTGGCTTGGCAGGGGGCAGAGCTGGGGCTGTGTCCTGCAGCAGGGCCATGCTGAGGTGCCTGCTGTCCCAGAGCCTGGCTGTGATGAAAGGCCTGGCCCTGAGCACTGGGGTGAGCAGGAAGAGCCAGAGGCGATGGGCAGCGGTAGCTCTGGGTGGGGTAAGTGCCAGGCACGGCTTTAATCCTGGGCAGGAAGAAAACAGAAGGTTACAGTGTGCTCAGAGCTGCCATTGCCTAATTAGTGCTGGAAATGCCCTGGGGGCAGATTTCCTCCTGACCAGCGCTCAGAGAGGTCACTGCAATCCATCAGAGGGATTCACTACAACAGAAGCTCTCATTATAAGCAGTACTTGAGTAAAAAATGTCTTTAGTGGCCTCCCAGGACAGCTGTTCCCACTCACAACCCACTCTCACTCCACACCCACTGAACCAGCCTGGCTCTTGGCCCCAGACTCTTTGTGCAAGGAACACACAAAGCCAAATTTCAACATGCTTTGAGATCCCTGGGCACATCCTCCCTGCCCTGTGAGTGACACATCTGCCAAGTTATTAATGAGGAGAACTTACAGCTGCCAAGTGTTATTTATCAAGAAAACACAAAAGGCCTTTGGTGCCAGCAAGAGCCCAGAGTATGGAGCAAAGGGAAAAGAAAAAAAAAAAAAAAGGAAGGAGGAAAGAGTTAGAAATAAAAGAGAGAGTTAGAAATAAAATTAATCATTCAGAAGCAAGGGTTTGCCAGCAGAAGGCATGACTCATCCTGCCAAAACCTATCAGGAGAGAGGCAATCTGCCTGCCAGCCTCAGCCTCTGGGACTTCAGGAGTGCTGCTCAGCCCACGCACATGAGGATGAGAGCTGAGAATCCAGGCAATATTCATCAAGCCATGGGTGCCAAGTTCCCAGCAAGAAGAAGAGACTGGCTCATGCTGGGATTTTCAGGCTTGGAGATTTCTTTTTAATTATTTGAGGTGTGGGGTTAAGTTTGGATTTTTATTTGTGGACACAAACACGATGCCAAGGCCTGGACTTCAAATAAATATCTCCTGTCTTGCAGCCATTTAATGCCTGAACCTTATGAAAATTTGAAATTCAAACAAATCCCAAACTATTAAGAGCTTTTGCTTGGAAATAAGCATCAAAATAATAAAAATTAAACTCCAGAAGTTGTATCTAAGACACAGACATGCAAATTCAGCTGCAGCAGTGAAAGCATCCTAGAAACACCTTCCCACCCTCTGTTTGATAGTCAAATGTTCATGTAAATACCTTTGTGTCACAACAGTCTGTGTCACCTCAGCAAAGGAGGCAGGTTCAGGCACTGAGGTGTGTGCACAGCAGGATGGGACTGCTGCTGACACAGGCTCAGCACAGAGCCAGGCTCACTCTCCTCCCCAAAGCTGCACTGGCACAGGAGGGAGAGAGGGAAAAACACAAATTCTGGCTCTGTCTGTCCTCCACTGCAAGCACTCACAGGTTTTGAGTGCCCTGATGGACCTGGGGGACATTCCTGCTGCAGGCAAGGGTTGTTTTTATGATTTCCCATGGTGAGGGCAGTGCAAACACCTGGGAATGCTTCCACTTCAAATAAAACTTTACAGCAAGCTGATGGCTTAAACAATACATAAAATGTAACCTTGAATAGAAAACTATTTTTCCTCTGTGAAACTGAAAGGACATCTTAGAATAAGTAAATATTTGACCTGCATTTTGAAGCTTTTTAGAGTACAAATGAATTCTCATGGTTTGTGTTAAACTTAAAACCTTTCCTGCATGTGGGCCCTAAGGTTTCTTTTCTGTAAAGCAACATTGCCTTGACACTGAAAACCTGCTGAAAGGTTAAAAGACACCAAAAGGTCTTTTGTTAAAAGACACCAAAAGGTCTGCACTGAATTTTTTAAGTGCCATCCTTAATTTACAATGCTGTGGTCATAAGTAGGATTGGACACAACTCACTCCACAGCATTCCTGGCAGGAAAGGTGGGGCAGGTAAAGATAAGGATCATGGCCCAGGGAGCCACATAGCCAGGAACAACTGCCTGAAGCTGGGGCAGAGTTACACAATTTAGCTTTCCTGTCAGCCAGAGCTGCAATATTCCCAGTGTACAAACTGCCCTTGCAGCAAAGGAGAGGTCTAGAACCTCCATTTAAAGACCTGGTTGAATTAATGTGTAGTGATTCATTAGTCACAGTAATGTCACCACTGTAACATCACTGGGTGACTCTGCTCCCCATGGCACCCACTCTGTGAACAGGAGAGGCACAATGCAGCTTTGAGAGATGGTTTAAGGCCTCTGCTCACACCTCAAAATTCCCCTACAAATGTTTCACAGGAACTCCTGTACTTACATGCTGTTTCCAGAGGCTCTCCTCTCTGCTAAGGACCCTGGGATGTATTTCAGCCCTGGTATCCTCTTCAGCAGAGTGAAAGGGAACACCTGGTCCAGCTTAGAGCCCACAGACTCTGGGAAATCCAAGCAGAAACAGTAGCCAAGACCATCTGAGATCAGGAGGAGCTTGTTAAGGAGAGCTGAGGACAACACACTCGTTTCTGACACAGCCACACAGAGCCCCTCTGTTCCCAAACCACTTCCTCTGGAGAATTCTCCCAGCTCTACCCAGCAGCACCTTCAGAGACCATCACCTTCCTCAGCTCCACATTCTCTGCAGGCACTGAGAATGGGCAGTGGGAGTGAAACACAAATCTAGAATGGGATGGGATGAGAAAAGCCAGTGAGGGTTGGGAGCAGTGTGAGGTGAAACACAAATGCAGAATGGGGTGGGATGAGAAAAGCCAGTGAGGGTTGGGGGCAGTGTGAGTGAAACACAAATGCAGAATGGGGTGGGACGAGAAAACCCAGAATGGGATGAGCATGAGAAAAGCCAGTGAGAGTTAGGAGCAGTGTGAGGTGAAACACAAATTTAGAATGGGATGAGCAGGAGAAAAGCCAGTGAGGGTTGGGACAGTGTGAGTGAAATACAAATGCAGAATGAGGTGGGATGAGCCAGTGAGGGTTGGGGCAGTGAGAGGTGAAACACAAATGCAGAATGGGATGAGCATGAGAAAAGCCAGTGAGGGTTAGGGGCAGTGTGAGGTGAAACACTGTGGAAGGGGCTAAGAGGGCTTGTTAGCTAAAGGAGTGAAAAGAAGCTCAGAAGCAAGAAGAAGCTGATAAAGAGATCTCTTTAAGGTTGTAACTAAAGAGACTGAGAGAAGTGAGAAATAGAAGAAAAATAAGAGAATTTTGCAGCTGGACAAAGTACTTTTAGAAAGTTAGTTGAAGTCACAGTAACTTTTTACTTAAAGTGTTATGTTGACTTATTGTGGCCAATAGTTAGGGTAGAAAAATCATAAGCAATTAGAAAGTGCATAAAAAGTCAGCCATGTTCAATAATAAAGAGCTGCCATCTGAGACTGCTTGTGGTCTCTGCTTTGTGTTGTGACCACCTTGACAGCAACAAAACACAAATCCAGAATGGGGTGGGATGAGAAAAGCCAGTGAGGGTTGGGGCAGTGTGAGTGAAACACAAATGCAGAATAGGGTGGGATGAGCCAGTGAGGGCTGGGGCAGTGAGAGATGGAACACAAATCCAGAATAAGATGGGATGAGCAGGAGAAAAGCCAGTGAGGGTTCAGTGCAGGACAAGAGTGCAGGGAAAGCCAGCAGTGAGAACTCAAGCACTTCCCACCACCCTCCTGCTCTGGCCCAGGGCTTCCCACTCACAAAGGATACAGGCTTTCCCAACCAGGAGCCCACACAGGTTCCCCAAGAGGGAAGAATGAGGGACAAACCACGCCAGGCAGAGCCCAAACCACGGCACCAGCAGCACAGGAACTCTGTACCCCAAAAGCAGAGTCCTCTTCATGCGTGAGCGGGTGCTGGACACCCCCAGCATGGCAAAAGCCACTGGCATGAACCCCTTGGCATCTCCCACCTCCAGCAGCCTGCAGACAAGGGGCTGGAGGAAGAGGTAGAGGAGGGCAGAGAGCACAGAGAAAGTGGCAGTGAGGATGCAGTGCTTCACTGTGCCCACGTTCTTCTCAAAGCTGCCAGCAAAGTACCAGATGATGACAGCACCACAGGCCAGGGAGGTCAGGTCCTCATAGATGAAGATGTAGGTGATCAACCTGTGAACTGAGCACAGCAGCACCTCAGACAGGCACAGACAGCACTGGGGCTGCTGGAAAACAATTACAGGCTTGAGCACAGGGAGAGTGAGCCCATGGGATTCATTAAGAGCTTTCATTTCTATCCTGGTGGAGAAGAGAAGGAACCTGAGGCCTTTAAAACCAGGCATAAATAAGCAGATAGTGTGAAAAAAAGTGCTGTCTTGGGTGTCACAAACATATGGGCTGGCTCTTGCTGCTTCCTGGGAAGCTGCCTGGAAAACAGCAACAGCATCTGTAGTAAATTTCAGTCTCATTAAAATTGAAGGCAAGAGACATAAAAATAACTGTTACAGTACTGATGATTTTGGCAAAAAGATAAACAGTTCTTAAATTGCTGCCAGGCTGATTTTCACCACCAAAAATGTCTGGTGTCACCAGGATATTTTCTGAAAAATCCTCTTTGCCCAGGATTTTCTCCTGGGAAGCTGAGAAGCCTCAGAAAAGAATGAAAACAATAATTATCTGATTGTTTTGGTATGTGGTCTGGAGATCATTTACCAACAGGTGCATCTTTGATTGGTTCCATGTGGATTGTTTGTAATTAATGACCAATCACAGCCAGTGGGTTGGACTCTGAGTCAGCCTTGAGTTTTTATTATTCATTCTTGTTAATTAATGAACATTTTTAGTATAGTTTTAGTATAGGTGTTCTATAATGTAATGTATAATAGAATATAGAATAGAATAGAATATAGAAAATATAATATATAATATAATAAAAGTTATAATAGAAAATATAATAGAAAATAATAAAACAATAGAAAATATAATATAATATAACATTTTACATATTATATATTATATAATATATAACATAATAGAAAAATAGAAAAACAATCGAAAAATTATAATATAATATAATATAACATTTTACATATTATATATTATATAATATATAACATAATAGAAAAATAAAAAATAATAGAAAAACAATCGAAAAAGTATAATAATATAATATAATATAATATAATATAATATAATATAATATAATATAATATAATATAATATAATATAATATAATATTCAGCCTTCTGAGAACAAGGAGTCAGATTCTCATCTCTTCCCTCACAAACACCAGCCTGGAGGTTGTCACACCTCAGAAGTGTTTCTGGGCCCTCTGTTTAGGTGTTCCCCATGGCACACAGCAAGGATTGAGACATTTCTCCACCTCCCTCCCATCAACCTCAGTTCCACAGCCAGAAAAACACCAGTGAGAAACACAACAATGCAGTGCAGCCCCTGGAGACACGTGAGGAGATGGTGGAATCACCCATCAGCTCAGAGAACTGGACTGATAAAGGAAATCACTGCACAGGGGTAAGCTGGAATTAAAAGTGTGATAAAAATCATTCTGGGAATACCACAGGGGCTGAGAAACACAAATCCCCCAAGCTCCCAGTAGTGTTATCCCCTGGGCTGATAGGCAAAGGACAGAGATGAGGGTGTGGAGGAGCAGCCAGATGTCCAGGGACTGAGATGGGTGAGCAGGAAGCTTGGGGCAGGCCCGGGGAAGGGCACGGAGAGAGGGGGGGAAAAGGGACAGGGAGAGAGGGAAGAAAAGGGACAGGGAGAGAGGGAAGAAAAGGGACAGGGAGAAAGGGAAGAAAAGGGACAGGGAGAGAGAGAAGAAAGGGACAGGGACAGAGGGAAGAAAAGGGACAGGGAGAAAGGGAAGAAAAGGGACAGGGAGAGAGAGAAGAAAAGAGACAGGGAGAAAGGGAAGGGACAGGGAGAGAGGGGGGAAAAGGGACAGGGAGAGAGGGAAGAAAAGGGACAGGGAGAGAGGGAAGAAAAGGGACAGGGAGAAAGGGAAGAAAAGAGACAGGGAGAAAGGGAAGAAAAGGGACAGGGAGAGAGGGAAGAAAAGGGACAGGGAGAAAGGGAAGAAAAGGGACAGGGAGAAAGGGAAGAAAAGGGACAGGGAGAAAGGGAAGAAAGGGACACGGAGAGACGGACAGGAGGGAGCAGCGGACTCGGAGACAGGCTTGAGGAAATGAACAGAAATGGGGGCTTGGTGGTACCACGGGGTCCAGGGCAGGACAAGGAGAAGACCGGAGAGAGGGAACACAAAAGCTGCGTTGGGATTTGAGGAAGGCCGGAGAAAGGAGACACAAAGGGATTTGGGGAAGGCACGGAAGGGAGCGAGCAGAGGGACCAAGGAGGCAGCGGCTGTCCCCTCCGGCGGCCCCGCTCACCTTCCCCGTCGTACAGGGCTGCGGGGCGCAGCGCGGCGGCGGAGCGGGCGGCAGGGACAGCCCGCAGCAGCCCGGGCGCGGAGGCTCCGAGCGACAGCAGCACCGTGAGGGCGGCGGCGGCCGGCGGGGCCCAGGGCGCCGCCATTGCTGCCCCGCGCGCCCGCCGCTTCCGGGCAACGCCGGAAGGCCTGGTCGTTACCATGGTAACAGGAGGCGCTGCGCTGTCGTTACCATGGAAACGAGGGGGGTTTCTCGCTTTCTCTCTCTCTCCACCCCCTCATTTGGGTTTTTATTTAGTTATTGTTATCTTTTCCCTGTTCAGAAAGGGAAATATCGCAGCGAGAGGTGTGATGTCTCGCTGGGAGCCCGCTCAGGGCTGCGTTCTAGCCGGGTGTGCACACTGAGCCCCAGGGTGGGAGGCCCATCTAAGCCACCACCCACTCACAGGGTCTGGGAATAGATAATCGATCAGCCTGGAAAAGGTCTCTGGGATCATCGAGTCCAACCCGTGACTGATGAACACCACCATGTCAACTAGCCCGGAGCACTCTGTGCCACATTCACTGATTCTGTAAACACCTCCAGGGACGACCTCAAAGACTCCAAAGACTCCACGGCTACCCTGGGCAGCCCCTTCCAATGTTTAATCGCCCTTCCTATGAAGGAATTCCTCGTCATATATTCCTCCTCATTTCCCACATCCTGAACCTGCTGTGATGCAGCTTATGACTAAATCCTCTCACCCTGTCCCTTGAAGCAGAGCCCAGCCCTCACCTGGCTACAACCTCCTGTAAGATAATTGTAGAGCACAAGAAGGTCCTCTCTGTGATAAATGTGTATTTTATTATTGTCCTTTTGAAAATATTAAAATGAATATTATATGTGATATGTTAGAAAGTTATGCTGCATTAATTCTCTTAATTACTGTGTTAAATATAGTTTTAGGTTATAACATAAGGTTAAAATAGAAACTATGCTATGCAAGATACTTTTTTTCTAAAGAAAGGACTCGCAGTGAGATAGCAGCCACAGGACACCTAAATCTGTCAGAGAAAAAGAATTTATTGCCCCATTATCAGGAGAAACAAACTTCTTCCTGCCTTGGTCAGCCCTGAAGAGCTGTCAGGATTCAGGAAGAAGCTGATGATGACCAGACAGAATCCTGTATTTGAATGGAATTTATGCATCATGTATGAGGTGTATGAACATGCAACAGGCTGTTGTTTTTAAGGGTTAATCCTCCGTTAGCATGGGTTCTTTTTTGGGCTCATGCTGCCCAGAAAAAGGTACCTGGACATCTGTAACTCTTTGTTTTTATTGTCTCATATTGTCCTAATTCAAATTGTCCAAATTATTATTATTCTATTTATATTACTATTTTTGTAACCACTTTATTACTATTAAATTTTTAAAATTTTAAAAACAAGTGACTGGCATTTTTCACAAGAGCTTTCCCCAGCTCTGTTCCCTTCTCTGCTCAGCTCCTCAGTGTCCTTCCTGAACTGAGAGCCCCAGAACTGGACATGGGACTCAAAGGCTGAGTGGAACATCCACACCTCAGCTGCTCCTGCCATGCTCATACCAAAACCTGTGGTAGGTTTGTGTTGTCTGCCTTCAATCCCCCAGAATATTGGCTTAATCGTCCCACACCACCTCTGATTTTGCAACGTGGAGAAGGATTTGAAGCAGCTGGGATCACTTCCAGGCGAGGGGAAAGAGCAGAGGGTTGAAGGGCTGATGTTTTTCCCACATCTCAGCTTCAAAGTTTTTGGTCGGGACCATAGCACAGATCTATCAGCAGGCAGGCACAAAAGCCTGAAACTCTCTCTGAATTAATTCCATTTCCACCTATGAGAAGCCTTCAGCCCCTGAGGAATGCACAAACACCCAGAGGCTCTACTCAGAGCCCGACCCCACATCCCCTGTCTAGGGAGCATCATTTGGGATCTGTCCTAATCCCTTTGTGAGCTCCCAGGTTGGCACAGGCAGACTCACAGAGCAGTAGAAGATATCAAGGCTGAAGGAATGAAGTTTCTCAAGGAGAAACCAAAAGACAGGCAGGGAGCTCAACCCCTTTTTTTCTTTTTTTTTTTTTTTTCCCTTTAATTAATCATTGCAGTCACTGCTTGTTTTGCCCAAACTTATTTTTGGCTATGGCAGTGGGATTTGCCTCCTGCTGCTACGCCCAGGGGGGAAAGAAACAGCCCAACTTCTCTCAAATATGCTCAAAGCATTCAGCTGAAATCAGAGAAAGCTCCTCACTGCCTTGAAAATAAATTAATAAAAAAAAACCCAGGGTAAATCCTCACTGTTCTCAGTCTGCATGTGCAGACTGTCCCTAGACAGAAAGGTGCAAGTGTTCACTTACCAACTCCAACAAGAGGGTGGTTTGATGTGAAACAAGAAATACAACTTCTAAAAATAATCAGATTAAATAATCAGCATTGCTTTTGCTGTCTTCTCATTTCATCACTCTTCCTCTCTGAAGCAAACCCTCACGTTTCACAGAAGTGGCTCCCAAGATCATGACCCGTCCCTTTCTTTGGAAAACCATTCTCCAAGTTGATATTTGGCTTTTTAACATACCCAGAAACGCTGGCAAACCTTTCTTATTTTTCCTTTAGGACCCAGATTTTGGATGTTTTCTCTAAGCCCATTTAGCATCTGCTACAAACGGTGATGCACAAGTGGGGTACTGAGGGAAATAGGGGGGCTACTGCTGCGGAAAGCCGTGTGTGCAAACCCCCATTTCCCCCTGCGTGCCCTGACCACGCGCTTATTAATTTAATTAATTAAATTAATTTAATCCTTTGATGCTGTGCCCGCACATCCTCGCACCCTCTCCCCTCGGTACAACTGCCCCCCCCTCCACCCGCTGTACCTTGGCACGGCCCAGCTCACCTCCCCTACCCCCCCGCTTCCCCAGCGAGTGGTAGGCGCCGCGCTCTCTGATTGGCCGCGCGGCCCCGCAGTCCGCGCGAGCTGCGGGTGCCTCAGTGTGCGCGCGGCCGGCGCGGCGGGCGGGTCGCTCCCTGCGCTCCTTCCGCTCCCTCCGCCCCTCAGCGCCGCCGCCATGGCTTCGGGTAGGTGCCGCCAGCCCCGCCGGGCTCAGCGGGCAGCGGCGGCTCCGCTTCCCGCCGCCGAGCGCGGGCGCGATGGGGCGCGGGAGGGCGGGCGGAGCGAGCGCCATGTGGCGCATGTGGGAAAGGCCGCGGCCATGTTGCAGGGGACGCGCCCGCTTTTTCCCTCACGCCCCCCCCCCCACCATTGCTCTCGGTGAGGGGGAGGGGAGCCACGCCCCCGCCGGTGGCCCCCGTGGGCACGCCCCCCTCGGCCGAGGCCACGCCCCCTCCCGGGGGAGCCCCGCTGCGCGAGCCGCGCGGGTCACGCCCCTTTAGGCGCGGGGGCGTGGCCTGGCGGGCGCGCCCCCCGCCCGTGTCGCAATGGGGGGCCCTGGGGGCAGGGTCCCTGTGGGGGCCTGTGCTCCCATGATGCGTGGGGTGCACCCCTTCTTATGGGGTCTGAGCCCCCCCTTTAGGCCACGGCCCCCCCAGTGTGAGTGTGGACCCCATTTTGGTTCATGCTTCCCACTGTAGGCCCTCCCGCCTTGGGCTGTGTATCCCCCCGTGTGTGGGATGTGGGCCTTGTTTTGTTCATGACCCCCCCTGTAGGCTCCCCCGCTTTTGGGTTGTGTACCCTTCACCCGAGTGTGAGAGGGAAGCCCCCCTTTTCTGGGTCACAGCCCTTCTCTTGTGTGAACCCCGACTTTGGGTTGTGGTTTCCCCCATCATATTGCGATGGGGTTGTGTGACCCCATCCCGGTGTGAGATGGGATCACCTTTGTGTCGTGGCCCTCTCCATAACCCGCATTGTGTGCTCCCCATTTGGCCCAGCGCCCCCATGGAACGCAGGTACATCCTCCCTGGGGTCCTGCCCTTCTTTACACGGGCAATGCCCTCCCTACCTGCAGCCGGGGAGCCACCTTTGTGTCCCGCTGTGTGCCACCTTTGTGTCCCTGTATGTGCTGCCTCCGCTCTCCACACAGCGTGAAATGGGGGGGCTTCACCCCTGCTGTAGGTTTAACACCTCCCTGGCTGGGATTGTTTTCCGGCGGGGCTTTAGCCGAGCACAGAGGCAGGATCTGCTCTCCCTGGTGACCTGAGCCAGCCCAGCCTCCCCTGGGGCCTCTCTGAGCACAAAGTGCTGTTCCTTCACCCCTTTGATGGCTGCTCCCCCGGCAGGGCAGCCTTGGCGAGGTGTGGGTGCTGGTGTGTCCCAGAGTGGGAGGAGGAATTGGAATTCCAAGGCTGCCCGTGCTTTGTGGAGCGAGCCATGTTTTGTTGTGGTCGAGCCATTTTGGCGTTGTCTCGTGTTGTGTGTGTGAGTGATAGACAATACAAACAAAGCAAGGGCTGCTGCAGGAATCCTTTCATTCAGGAAAGGCAGATGTGTCCAAAGGTACTAAAATGAGTCCAAATCACAAATTTTTCTATAAATTGTATCCACTTTCCCCCATCTATCAGCTACTGACCATTCAAGCACTGAGTGTCTCCTCTGTTTTTAGTGATGCTCAACCATGAGCTTCTTTTTCTTTGCAGTTCACTGAGAGCCTCTGCTGCTTCTTTATATGAATTACTTAATAAGAAAATCTCAGTTTTCAAATGTACACAGCAGATTGTTGTATCTTGAGAGGAATAAACCCCCTGAGCAGTGCAAGGTGATTAGGGTGCTACGTCCCACTTCGTCAACAGGAAATCCTTCCATGAACTTTTTAAACATTAAATAAAAAAAAAAAGTCAGTGTAGGAATTTCCAGAATAAACTGTTATTTCCAAAAATCCTTACAGGCTCTTGTCCCCATTGAGCCCACGAAAATAAATTGATCAGGAGTCTCTTAAGAGGTCAAGCAGAAGATGTAGAAAATTGTATAAATAAAGGAAATTCCTCTGCTTGTGTGTTTTCATATTTTACAGGCTCCTTATCTGGTTGCTTTCAATTTTTTTTCCAAAATGTTTTGGTTTGGTGGAAGTTTGTTAAGGAGATGAAATGCAGTTCATAAATTTATAGCTAATTCTATCCTTACTCAAGATATTCTGATATTATCATTAATATTCTTGAATTAGTATTAATGGCATATAAATGTTAGAGTTAAATCACAACCATGTTTCACAATGTGGTTCCATGTTTAATCTTTGTGATCATTTAAATGGAAACTGCAAAAATTTTACCTTAGCCCTTAAAAACAAACTTGAATTGCACCTCTACATTGGATTTGTAATTGTTTTTTAATATGAAAAAGCAGTGAAATATTTATGTAGCAGTGCAAAAGGAGGAGAAATTCACATCTGAGTGAAACTGCTTTATAGGACATGTGAAATTTAACCTCCTTTCATCTCATGTTTAGTAAATGTTTCTGTTACAGAATATGAAATTGGATACTTTATGTTGCTTTGAGGAGATACCTTACCATTAAAATGCAGTTTTGTGTGTGAATATCTGGGGTGATCCCCCTCATCTCACATCCATCACCTCAGGTGATGCCCTCATCACAGCTCTGCTTTAGCTCTGTAACCACGGGCAGGACTGGATTTATGGCCTGCTGGGGGAGGTGTAATGAGCACATTCAGCAATCTGATGAGTGTTTTGATTGGAAAATGGTCACAGTCATTTCTGACATTTACCCTGCCTTGTCATTAATTCTCAGTGTCAGCGTTTCAGGCACTTCTGGGGACAGAGGCTGGAGAGAGAATGCGGGGGGAGGGTGAAAATGGGGATGAAAAGCTCCTGATAGATTTTATTATACCATGGCACAAGAGTATTTCTGTACATTCTTGAAGAGAAAAATTGCAGGGCTTATCCAGAATGTTTGGGTTTGGACAAGAAGGTGGGAATTTCATGCAGTTTCCTCCTGCCTAGGAAGGGAGCTGGATGGAGCCTGAGCAGAACAGAGGCTGGAAGGGATCAGGGCAGAGTGAGGAATTCTGCAGAGCAGGGCTGGGGATGGATGTGAGCTGAGGGAGCCTCAGTGTGTGTTCTGTGTGTGTGTTCTGTGTGTTCTGTGTGTTCTGTGTGTGTGTTCTGTGTGTTCTGTCTGTGTGTTCTGTGTGTTCTGTGTGTTCTGTGTGTTCTGTGTGTTCTGTGTGTGTGTTCTGTGTGTGTGTTGTGTGTGTTGTGTGTGTTCTGTCTGTGTTCTGTCTGTGTTCTGTCTGTGTGTTCTGTCTGTGTGTTCTGTGTGTTCTGTCTGTGTGTTCTGTCTGTGTGTTCTGTGTGTTCTGTCTGTGTGTTCTGTGTCTGCATCTCTCACGTGCTGCTCAGCTCCCAGCTGGGATTTTCCCCTTGCAGCAGGAGCAGAGGGAAGTGTGGTGGCTCCTCCATCCCTGGTTTTCCATCTCCCATTCTGTGTTAGTGCCCTTTAGCTCAGCAGAGCTTTCTCAGAGCATCCCAAAAAGGGGTTCAGCTGCACTGACCTACTTAGCTTTGCTTGATTAATTAAGCTGCTGCATTCTGCTCATTGATGATGGCACTGTACTCTATAGCCATTGGAGGGGTTCTACAGTTCTGGGTGTTTGGAAAGACTCCTTGAAAACAGAATTCCTTCAAAAAGGATATTTCCAAGTGTGTTGTGTCCCCCACACCCTGTGCTGCTGTCATTCCAGTCTCCTTATTTTCACTTCTGTTAATGAAGAGGAAGCTTCATTCTGCAGGGATGGTAGTTTTAATATCCAGTGTACCTAAACCTTTCTCCTTCTCCCCAAATTTTCTCCTCTATTAAGTAGAGACTAAAATATTCATTGGAAATTCACAATATGACTTATTTCTTTTTCTAGATTCTGGAAGCTACAGTCAGTCTGGGGGCCAGCAGAGGTATGTGAGGATTTCTGTTTTGCTGTTAGCAATTACATCTGCAGACTAAAAGACCATTTAGTATTCCCAGCATGATGGCTGATTGTTCAGGATGGAGTATTGATAGGTTTTTGGAATTAAGGATGCAGAAAGCTTGCACCTGGGCCTTTCTCAAGATGTCTTACAAAACAAGAGAAATCAGTCTGTATTCCTGAAAAGAAGACAATAGTCATGTGATGTAAATGGATGTAAATTGGAAAGACATCTTATAATAGTGAGAACTTTTGAAGTTACATGAATATAGAGAAATACTTTCCATGTGATTGCCTTAAGCTGTTCAGAGATTTTAGCCAAAGGTTCTGATATTTGTTACATGGCCCAAGGCTGCAGGGCATGTTTTGATCAGTGAGACAAGAGTTTTTATGGAAGTATAAAAATCATGGCTAATGCTGCCTGTGCTAATGAAGATCATGAGGCTTTGTGCCTGAGTTTGGGTTTGTACCTCAGTATGATGAGTTTCAGCACCTGCTTCTTCTGGCTTAAAGTGGCAGAATAATGAATAAGTGTAATATAAAATTACAGCAAACCCAGCTTTTCTGTACTTAAAATTTATATTTGAAACACAGCAGAAATTAAAATGAGCTCTTCTGGCTTCTGCCAGTCAACCATTAATTCATTGATGCAGTTTTAATATGCCTGGAACTGCAGTACTTGGAATAAACACCTATTTTGGAATGAAGAGAAACTTAAAGACACCAAAAGTACCTTTACTTTCCAGCCTGTGTGGAGGGCACTCTCAGCATTTCCTAAATGCATTTTTCTCTTCCAGCTACTCATCCTATGGCAATCAGAGCAGTCAGAATTATGGACAAGGACAGGTATGTTAAAAAAAAAAATTGTGACTTTCAAAGCAGATATTCCTTGAGTGAAAAAAAAATTGTTCCTGGGCCAGGAAGAATTCCAGTCTCAGCTGTGCTTGATGTTTGCAGTTGTGTCTAGCCAAGGAAAACTGTGATTTACTGCTGTGGAAGTTCCACTTATTTGAGTACATTCTTGAAATTACAGGGATATTCTGGTTATGGGCAGAGTGGAGACAATTCCTCCTATGGACAGAACTATGGAAGCTATCATGGGAACTATGGACAAAATCAATCAGGTTTGGCTAGCTTGTTACATTCATTGGCAGGATTGAAAAGGTGAATATTGACTAAAAAATTTCTTCCTCCATTTCCAGGTTATGGACAAGATTCCCAGGGATATGATGATGAATCTAATTATGAAAATCAGAATCAGAGCTCCTACAACCAGCAGTCCTATGGCAGCCAGGGGCAGCAGAAAGGGTCATCCAGAGGGTAAGGAAGCAGAGTTTATCAGTATCTATTTAAAGTATTGTTTAGTGGTCACAAATCACATAGATTGAGACCAGGTATTGATTGTTTTGACACATTCTTAACTAGAGCTATAACATATTTCTTGATAATATTGCTTAGAAAAATACAAATATTTGAAGATCCACATCCTTGAAACATGTTTAATGTCTGAAAGGGGGTACAGGCAGAATATTTCTTTATGTGAGAAGGATGGGTGTAGTTGTTTTGAAGTCAAGCTGTATGGGGACATGCACTTTAGAAAGTCTTTGGATTGTGGCTACAATGAAGAATGGACTTGGCAGAGTGTTTTGATTAGGAGAAAGACCTATCAAATCCCTCTCCAATCACATTCTTTTGTATAAACTCACAGTGCTCTTTTATTAACTTCAAATAAGCTCTTAGCAGTGGAACTCTTAGCTGCTCTCAGATTGCACACTGCTTATCTGGCTCAGAATGCCTTTTCTTGAAAGAGAAGGGATTCAAAAATGTCATGTAAGAAATATATTTTGGTTTCTCAGCTAAGTAGAGTTCTCAGAACATGGTGGGTTTATATCCTCACCAGGAAATGAAATGTGCCCATGCATGCTGCACTCTGTGCTATTGCAAATGTATTTTACTTGTGATGTTTCATTGGATTCAATTTCAGGAGGATTAAAGATACAGCTTTGAAAGTATGTTGGAAAACACAACTCAACTTCCCAGAATGACTAAAAAGGCCATTTAATGCAAGAATACCTCCCCTGTCTGCTTTACAGGCTTTGTGCCTCCACCCCAGGTCACTGCTTGTGTTAGAGCTTTACTGAGGCTCATGTGACCTCTCTGAAATACTCTGAGTCCTAAACCTCCTTCTTGTGTCCAAGGTCCAAATGGTTTTGTATTTTTTACAAGGTGATAAAACAATTATCACAATGATTTTGAGGTGATAAAACAATCTGGTCTTGAGCAAACCTCTACCTGGTTTCTGGTTTTGTAGTTCTTACAATAAAACATTTTAATATTAAAAAAAAAATCTTAATCTGCCAGCAATAAGTGCTTTCATTCAGATGTCATTTTTGCTTCTGTAACAAAGGCAGGTACACAGTTAAATTTTGTTTTCTGAGTATTTATTAGAGGTAATAATGTAGTTTTTAACTCTGTAGATGTCCAGTAGAATAAAAATACAGCACATAGGTTCTCCAGCAAGTTTGTGATCTAGAAAATGAAGAAAAGGCCTTGAAGGGAAGCTTCTCAATGTAGGGTTGTAACAAATAAGGAGAAACTGAGAAATGGTAGCAGCTTTGAAGAGGGTGCCACAAAACTGCAGCTGTCACATCCTAGGGGAGGGAAGGGAGACTGCAAATAGTGGATGCTTTCAGCAGTGCTGCCTTTGGTGGTAAAGATGCAAAGGCTAAAGCAGAGCTGACTTTTTTGAAATGGAGATAATAACAAGAATCTTCACAAGCTGTTTACCACTGGGATTAGCAAGGTTAAAGCTGAGATCTAGGCTACAAGTGGGAGAGAGCAGATTAAATGGTATTTACACAGATGGGATATTTTGGGATTGGTTAGACCCAATGCACTACATCTGAAAGTGCTTTGAAAAGCTGCTGGAAACTTCCTGGAGGTTCTTGTGGGTTTTTTTCCTTTTTCTGAGATACTTTCACTGGCAAGTAAGATTGCCAGAGACTGGAGAGTGGCAGATCTAGTGCCTCATCCTTCCAAAAAGGGTGAAAGCAGGGAGGGAGAAGGGAAGAAAAGGTGGTAGAGGTCAGAGATTCTTTTCAGTTACTGAAAAAATAAGACAGCTAAGGCACAACTAAGTACCTGGGGGAAACAAAGGAATGAATAACAGCCAGTGTTCCCTGGATGCAATTTATTTCTCATAAATCTATATTATGCCTTGCCATGAAAGGCTAAGAGAACTATTGTCTCATATATCTAGATTTTCAAAATACTTCAGTTTCTACTGTAGGCAAGTGTGGTGTAGGTGAGATTCCCTTGTGGTTGCTCTAAAGTTATTAATCTTGATCTTGGAGAAGATTTATGACTCCCTCTTGGCATGTAGAGCTGCATTGTGTTGGAGCATCCTGGATGTGATGCTGCTCTCAGTGTTTCTGATGAGGGCTGCTGGGATAGTGTAGATGGCACTGAAATGAGAAGAACCTCAGGTATATTACAGTTAGAAAAATTCTTGATAAAATTGTAGAAGGCTCAGAAGAAGAGAGGTTGCAATTCAAAAAGCAAAGCAAAATTTGGGGATTTTTTAGGCAGCAAGTCTCAGCTGCACTATGAGCATGAGCACTGAGGCTCTGCCCTGCAGGTCAGAGGGAAGGATTTGGTGTTCAGCAGGTCACAATCAGCCATTGATGGTTCTGGGGAGAGGGGGGAAACCAAGTGTTGGACTGGGACACGTGAGAGGAATGATGCTCCTAATTTACATAATAAGTTAACTGCAGTTAGGAAATGTTAGCAATATCATGAATTTTCAACCCTTATTTTCCTCTCTATTCGCTGAACATTTAGCTATTAATTCCAATTCTGTTTGTTTTAAGTGGAAGAGGCTCTTATGAACAAAAGTCAAACTATGGTCAGCACCAAAGCTCTTATGACCAGCAGTCAAGCTATGGACAAAACCAAGACTCTTATGACCAGCAGTCCAGCTCCTATGACCAGCAGTCGGGCTATGGCCACCAGGGCTCCTATGACCAGCAGTCTGGCTATGGCCACCAGAGCTCTTATGACCAAAAGTCAGGCTATAACCAGCACCAAAGCTCATATGGGCACTCCCAGCAATCCTACCAGTCTCAGAAGGGAAGCTATAGCCACAACAGCCAAGGTAAAATTGAGCAGAAGCTCTGTGAAATGGTTGGATTTCCTTCTGCAAGCAGTTTTTGATTTGATGGATACTTAAATTCTTTTCAGTGTTCATGTTCTTGGGGGATGTTTTATTTGTTAGGACTTCAAAAGCATTGTAGGGAGATGAAAATCTCTTGGGGACCCAAAGAGGTTGCTGCTCCTATGACCAGCAGTCTGGCTGTAACCAGCACCAAAGCTCATATGGGCACTCCCACTAATCCTACTCGTCCCAGAAGGGAAACTATAGCCACAACAGGTAAAATTGACAGCTTGAATTCAGTATGGACCAATAAAATTGACCAGAAGCTCTGTGAAATGGTTGGATTTCCTTTTGCAAGCAGTTTGGTTTGATGGATACTTAAATTCTTTTCCATGATGATATTCTTGGGAATGTTTAATTTGTTAAGACTTTAAAACATTGAAAGTAGGGAGATTCAAATCTCTTGAGGCCCCAAAATGGTTGCATTTAGATGTGTTGGAACAGCATTGCAGAGGATCTGCCCCTCAGTTCTGCAAATTCTAGATGGATTTTTTTTCCTCCAAGCTATTTTGAACCCTCTTCCTGCATGAGGGTGGCATGTCTTGATCAGTCATGAAAAAGCTCTGTGAAATGGTTGGGTTTCCTTTTGCAAACATTTTAATTTGATGAATACTTAAATTCTTTTCAATGTTGATATTCTGGGGATGTTTTATTTGTTAAGACTTTGAAAATATTGAAAGTAGGGAGATTAAAATCTCTTGAGGCCCCAAAATAGTTCCATTTAGATATGTTAGAACAGCATTGCAGAGACTCTGCCCCTCAGTTCTGCAAATTCTAGATGGATTTTTTTTCCTCAAGCTGTTTTGAACCCTCTTCCTGCATGAGGGTGACATGTCTTGAAGAAGCTCTGTGAAATAGTTGGATTTCCTTCTGTAGTTTGATTTGATGGATAGTTAAATTCTTTTCAATGTTGATATTCTTGGGGGATGTTTTATTTGTTAGGACTTTCAAAACATTATAGGGAGATTAAAATCTCTTGGGCCCCCAAAATGGTTGCATTTAGGTACATTAGAACAGCATTGCAGAGACTGTGCCCCTCAGTGCTGCAAATTCTAGATGGATTTTTTTTTTGCCCAAGCTATTTTGAACCCTCTTCCTGCACGAGGGTGACATGTCTTGATCAGTCATGAAGAGCTTCTGCACTTCACATTCCAGCTTTATGCTGTGTAGGTGAATTGTGAGATAGGAGAAGTTGAAGATGAAGCTTTTTTTTTTGCATTAACTTCACACCAGCAGCACAACCCACTCTATTTATCCTTGTTCTGTCTTCAGCGATGCCTTTTGCAAACTGGGAGGACTGTATGGAAATCAAATGTATGGAAATCAAATGGAAAGTGTATTTTAGCCAATATGTATTTAATGTTTGGAAAGTGGAATGTAATTACAGAGTGGTTTTTCATTTTGATATACTCAATGACCCTGGAGATAATGGAGCAAAGTTTGGTGTTTTTTTTTTTCATTTTTGGCACGGAGAATGTCAGAGAGATTTGGGAGTTGATACATTTCAGATGTAAACGAAGAGGAGGTGGGAATTGAGGGGTGTGAATTCTCTCTGTGCTGCAGTTTGCACTACAATTGACTCTGTTTGGTTTGACTCCTCCCAGATGATCGCCGTGAAAAGAGCAGGTATGGAGAAGATAATAGAGGATATGGCGGGTCACAGGGAGGAGGTAGAGGGGGATATGACATGGATGGAAGAGGTCATATGTCTGGATATAGGTAAGTGATCTCATTCCAGTGCTGCAGCTCCTTACCCTTGTTTCCTATTTAGTTATTCCTATTATTTGCTTTTCATTTTTGGTTATAATATGTCTATTCCTAAGGTGGTTCGGGTTTAGATTTCCAAAACTGGAAGGTTTCTAAAATTAAACCTTTCTGCACTGCACAGAAACGGGTTTTGCCTAGGGGAGCAGCTTTTAGATTCACATAGATTGAGAGGAGGCATTTGATTGTTTTGACACACAGCTGCATTTTATTTGCATGAGTTGCAATACAAAAACTGCCCCAGCCCATCACTTGTTTTCAGTGATGAGAAAACCAACAGACAATTGAGAAAAATGTAATTTATACCTAAGGTAGCTCACATTTTACCAGGGAAGTATTTTGGCCTTGAATACTTTAGCAGTAACATTATTTATTCTTTGTTGTTTTTTTTCAGTTATAAACTTCTATTAAAATACAGATCTTTTATTATTGATTTATTTGTCAGTCTGAACACGTTTATTTTGGGCAGATCTGAAATACTAACAATGCTATCACCCCTTTCCCCATTGCCTTAGGCCCCGCACTGTCAAGAAAATTTATGCACATATTTAATTCTGTGCTTGCAGATGATCTCATGCCGAGGTCTGCAATTGGGACCTTGGCTTTAAAGCCTACTGAATTAAACATATGACATATTATTTATTAATAACTCACACCACAGGCTCCCCTTTGTGTCTCTGAGTGGTGGGAGGTGCTCACTGATGCAGGGCAGGAATGTTGAAGCTTCCAGAGAGCTTTGAGGTGTTGCTTGTCAGCACCACTTACCCTTCAAAAGGCTGCACAGCTCTGGGTTATTCCTAAATTCCAGATGAAAAACTCTGTAATTATACAGTGTTTTCTGTTGGAACTGATCTGATTTAAATAAAATGATCCTCTACTTGGTTACTTGTAAAGGTATTTATTTTAAATAATATTTAAAATCTGTCTGCTTCTGAGATGCTCCTAAACTGTACTTAATGGATTGTTTATAATGGTGTAGGAGGATCTTACCTCTTCTAATTAGGTGTGGTAGCACAATTAGAAAATCATGTTAGTGTTATTTTGTGTTTGCTGGGGTTTTATATAATATCAACTTAATGCATATTTTTCTGTAATATTTTTATAATAACCACAGATTTATAGACTATAAATAAACATAAATATATATAACAAAGAATTCTATAATATATAGCACCTCACATAAAACAAAAATAACAAGCATAATAATTTCTAGGTTAATTTTAATTTTCAGTTAAAATTGAACTTTTTTCTTAAATTAAGATTTTCTTTGTGGATGAGGACTTTCCATATTCCTGTGATAAAAACTATTAAAAAAAAATTCATAGCTTAGCCCTTTCCAATAATAGCAATGAATGTGAGCTTCAAAAAACACACTGCTGATAGAGTTTGTCACTTTGAAACAAACTTGGGTCTTTGCAAAATAAAGTCAAATGTATTAATGTCTGTGAAAATAAAGCCTCTTGCCATATTTGTCCAAAATGTGAGGAAATTTTGCTCACACATCCATGTAGATCATGGAGCCAAAAGAAGGGAAAGAGGGGAAGTGAAGGAAGAAGTGGAGGAAAATTCAGGGAAGTGGGAAGGCATTTGTGGAAGGAATTTTGTCTGCTTCTGTTAAATGATGTTGGCTTTAAGGGTATTTTTGTGGAAATTTTCTGGAACTGCAGTGTCATATATCTTTATTCAGTCTTTTTGCATAATTGTGACAGAGGATTCTCCTTCTGACATATGTATTTTACCAGACATGCTTATTAGAGAAGTCTAAAAGGTTAAATTAATTAACAAACTCTATAATGAAGGGGAAAATAACTTGTAATAAGGTAAGAAATCATGTTTAGTCCTGTGAAAATGTGGGGTTTAAGGGTAGGGGTTCTTTGGGGGGGTTACATTCTTGGGTTTCTCTTATTTATATGTTTATTTCTTGGGGGAAAATATGTGTAGGAATATCAGGTTCATCTTCAGTAGCCACCATTTTCAGTTGTTCTGATCCCCTTTTAATGCTAAACCATGACAATTCCATGGCCATCAGGAGATAATCTAAAAATCTTGTCTGCACAGATACTTTAATGGTGCTGTAATCACAGAATTCCAAAATGGTTTTGGGTTGGAAGGGACCTCAAAAATCAACTTTTCACTCCCTCTGCCATGGGCAGGGACACTTTCCACTATCCCAGAGCTCCATCCAACCTGGCCTTGAGCAGGGGATGGAATAATAACAGGCTTTGACTTTTACAGTGCTTAGAAAATAACGTGTAAAAATTGCTCCTTGACTTCACAAACAAATCAAAATCAAATGTGAGACCACAATAAATGGATCTCTTGTTCCTAGCTAGTAATAATTCTTCCTTGACTGACATTTAGACACAAGGAGAAGCTTTAGAGGTGTAGTTTTATTGTGACAACCAGTTCATGTCCTGGACTGAATGCTTCCAGCACTATTTTTCTTTAGTGCCTGTGTAAAGTCACCCAGCACTGTAAAGAAAATTTCTTTGGAGAAATTCCTGTTCACATTTTTAGCTGATATTAGTCCAATGAAGAACATACATTTTGTCATGTGTCAGAAGTTCACATTTTAGTTTTAATAACTTAGGATTTCAGAATTATCCTAGAGATTTTTTAAATTGTCTTGAATTGCATCTTTTGGGATTTTAGTAGAATTTCCCCACCCTGTTGTTTTGAAGCTTGAAAAATTGATGATCTCCCAAATTTTTATTCTGGCTAAGAAGTAAAATATTTCTCTTTTCTTCATAGTTAGAAGAGTGTCATCTTTTGGTTAGAAAGCAGGAACAGCAAGTCTTGAGAATGCAGCGTTTTACTTTAAGAAATTCACCCAATTTTTAGAGTCCTCATCTGAAAAAAACAAGGAATTCATGGTTACTGTGGCTGGGGGACTGAATTGTTTTGGTTAAGGCTGTAAGTGGGAAACACAGGAGCAAATAAAGCAGGTGAGAGGAGCTTTGCTTTTGGCTCTGCTCACACAAACTGTGCTGGGGGAACCACAGGGATGCAGTTCAGAAAGGATTTGCCATTGTGTTAGGATTTGTCATAGAAATCCTGACTTTGCTCAGCAGAGATTTTTTTTCTCTCTCTTGTGCAGTTTTATGGTGATCTATAAACACAAGCTACCTGTGCAGCTTTATTTATCAGCTATTAGGAGTGGGAATTAGTGTGATATAAAGAAACTGCAGCATAGTGCAGATGAGTTTTATAAGTGTGGTTTGTGTTCAGAATTGATATTTTGACTTGTAACAGATATACTTGAGCTTAGCCTTATGGAGACTTTGGAAAAATGTGAACAGAGGCAATAAATATAAGCAAGGAAAAAAACCCCATCTGTTGGTGCACTAAATATTCCTTTCTTGTTTGTAAAATACACTCTAGATGTTAGGGACACACTTGGTGAGACAGATCCATGTTGCAGGCTGAATTTGGTCCCTGAATTCTTAGTGCTGCTTCTGCCAGTATCTGATATTTATAAAACTGCATTTCTTGTATGTTGAGCTCCCTGTATCACCTGTACTTTAATTTAAAGAGATGTTCCCAGCTGGATTAAGCAATATCCAGATGAAATCCAGTTGAAGTCTAGTAGGGAATGATAAATCTGTGATTGAATATGGGAGAAATGAACAACTGAGGACTTGAGGCAGCAAGTTCACACAGCAAGTGGTGCCCTGGCATGTTCTGGCTGCCTGCAGTTCAGCCTCTAATTTATTATCTTAGCTGGTGGCACTGCTGAATTTTAACTCCTGTTCACGTTTCTAACACAGAATATTACAAAGACCCCAAATTCCATCTGGTCACCCCTCTCTGAGGTCTGTGTGCAGGCCTGGTAAAGCAGTGGGCTGTGAATGCTGCAGTTGTATTTTCCACATGTTTTATGCCAATAATGGGGGGACAAATTCAGTTGCTGAGGTTGAATTTTGGGTCTCAATGAGGGGCAAATCTGAGACTGTGCATCAGCTGCTTGCAGTTTCTGTGTTTGACTTGGATATCTGCCTGATCCCAGGGAGTCTTGGCTAGCTTTGCCCAGCAATTGCAGGAAGGTGACAAACTGCAGCTTCATAAATCAGATATCAAATGCCACATAAAAATGTAGCAAAGCATCAATCCACTGTCAAAGGTGTCTATCAGTGGATTGTTCCACATTTTTGTTGTGTTGGTCATGTGTGACTAAGCAGACAACATGCTGAGGCATATTTAAGCAAAAATATATTTCTGTAGACATTAATTAAAAAATTAATTAAAATTATTGATTGCACTCATTAGTGCAGAGTGCAGAACTGCTGTATCACAGAATTAAGGCATTGGGCTGTGGCTCCCTTTACATTTTGTATATTAAGCTCCTGCTTTTCAGGATTATGGTGGGCACATTTTCACTCCAGCATCCCACAAAACCCTCACTTCCAGCAAAATCCTGGATGTGTTGACACAAACTTACTTTGTGTAAGTTGGGTTTTCTAACTGCCATACACTTCCACATCAGAAAATATATTTGTTCTGGATATTGCTGTCCTGATGAGCTGGGACCATAATCTGGGATTGGAAAATTTTCATAACATTTAGATGATTGATATTATTCACTGTTGTTGTTTCTGAGTTGAAATCCCAGAAAAACAGGCATCTTACTCAAAATTGTTGTGTCATAATGAAGTTTTTTTTTTTAGCTGAAGTGAATTGGAGGTGGCAGAAAGGTATTTACAGTAAATTTTATCATCACCATTGTGTTTTTAATCATCAGTCCTTGAAAACAGACAGCCTTGAGTAAAGACCAGCAGTGATGCTGCATGTAAAATCTTTAATGAGCAGAGTGAATTAATGAATAAATGACACTACAATTTAGCATTCAGATTTCTTCTGTGGAACAGCAATAAAATCTGCAGCAAATATTAATTCTAAGGAAAGTCCCAGTAAAAGTAATTTTGTCTCATGTGCCAAACTGTCCAGATGTCTGTCATCCTCCAAAGAGTGTCTGTTAATCCAGGTTTGATAGTAACCTGTTGAAACCTGATTTGGTCCTCATTTTGGGCAAATTTTCTCATAAATGTTAACTATCAGCAGCTTCCATTTATGACTTTCCATTTGCTGTAACAGATGGACAGAGTGCCAGAGAAATGACTCCCTAATTTTATTGCATTGCCTTTTGGTGGGTGCTCGTGTGCCCTGTTTGGGCTGACGTGTGAGCAGACAGATGGAATTAACACCTGCAGTGATTTCTGGTCACAAATGCTTTGGTGAGGAGGCACAACAGCTCCAGAGGCTGGAGATGTTTCTCTGCAGCAGGGTTTGAGCTCACACTGGTGGGTTTGAGCTCTCATCATGGTGAGAAAGCTCTTGGGATGAGGTGACCCTGCCTGATTTTGAGGTGGCAGCTGTGTCCCTCAGGGCAAGGAGGACAAGCAGGCAGTTGTACATGGAACTATAAGAGAGTCCTGACATTTGGTTATTGACTTTCTGAAAAACTCAGTGGTTTTTTTTCTGACAGCTCTGAGTATTGATTATGTTGTGCTCATAACATGGATGCAATTAAAAATGCTGCTGTGAAAAATCCTTCCAGTACAAACCTATCCAGTGAAAAAAAGAGTGAGGGTTTATTTTCATGCACATAATTGGAGGCATAACCACCTGTTTTAAATCCCCTTTTAACCTCTGAAAATTGATGTGTGTATTCTCTTAACTTGGTCTACATTTTGTGCCACAGGTTTCAGAATGAATGAAATAAAACTTCACGGCCTCTGCTTTTGAAGCTCACATGCACACACCCCTTCTCTGTAATGCCAAGTGCTGTAGTACAGTAGGTCCCCACAGACCCTTGCTCAGAGAATGGCTCATTCTGCTAATTTATCCCCTCTATTATGAATGCATAACAATAGAGATTAATTTTAGCTCTTTTGACTTCTAGGAAAGTACTAAAGTACTAATTATTCCAAAGTAGCAATTACATCTACAATTAAAGCCCACATTAATCTACATGAAAATACCATTTTTGTTTTAAACCCCAGTTTTGAATAGCTGTTATTTTGGCTGATGGGATGGGAGAAAGTATTGAACCAACCACATGTGTATGGGTTAGTTTAAAATACTCCTTTAGGGCTTCTCTTCTCCAGTGCAGCACCCTGAGAGATTTTCTTTTTTTGTAATTTAATCTTTGAACATGAATGGGTAGTGAGGAGAACATAGACATGGTGCTTTAGCTGCCAGACAGTAATTCTCAACTTGTCATCAGTTAACTGTAGATTGAGCCTTGGGCTCAGCACGTAGAGACTTAAGGAAGAAATCATTTCTTCAATTTTTCCTCTGCAGTGGTGGTGACCGTGGTGGCTTCAAAAATTACGGTGGTAAGTGCCGAGTATCCAAAAATGTTTCAGTGGAAATTCTTTATAAATCTAAAAGCCACCAATAATATCTTGTTACTATCTAGTAGAAGCATTATAGAGTTTTGGTGAGGCTGGTGTGTTCACGAGTTTTAATAGCCAAACTTGTAGCAATAAACTGGATTTCTGCTTTGTCAAATTGCATGAGAGAATTTGTGGAGACAGTGACGTTCACCGGATTATTTTTTTTCTTTTCTTTTTTTAATTTTTGTTACAAATGCTTCTTAGAAAGGTACTAGAGGTAGAAAAAAAAAAAGTGGGAAACTGCTTGGTGATGTGACAACCAGCATTTGCAAGCAAACACCAGCACAGCATCAGTGTGGCAAGTGCCACATGCTGCAAGTTAAAGAACACGTTAACGTCCTACAGACGCCTTCTGTTGAACGTTTAAATCTAAATATTCTCTAAATCTCTGGTGAATGTCTTAGATCTTAGATGCATTGCATACATTCTTTGTATATTTTCTTGTTGCTAAAAAAGTCACTTGAATGTGTTGTGCTAAAAATAGTATTCTTTCTTTCTTTCTTTTTTTTTTTTTTTTTGTCCAACCCGTATCATAGGTCAAAGGGATTATGGACCGAGATCAGATGCTGGTAAGGAAACAAGCAGTGAGTGGGAGTGGATTGTAGCTCTTAGGTCACTGCTTCTAAAATGTTTGTCTAAAAAGATGGATGTGGCTGCAGTTCCCATGGCTCAAGAGAAACCTAGCTAAAAAATGCCTTCCTTGAAAGAAATATATTTAATTTAAATGCATGTGAAATTTTGGATGTTAATGCAGCAAGTAAGAATTTCCTGTTGAATTCTGAATGTGCTTGAGCCAAGCAGCTGCTTTAACTGTCATCACACTTCTGCTAAGCTTGTGTTATTTAAAACATCCTCTGCTCTGGTGGGTTGGGATGCCCAGCTGCATGAATGTTGGGTGTAAGGCAGGTCAGCTGTCCAGTGTACTCAGTTGATGGTGTTAGCCTCAAAATTAAACTCCCTGCTCCTCTTTTATTTCACACAAAATGTCTCTGGGATTTAAGGGTCTGCCACTGGGCAGCACAGAGCTGAGCTCAAAGTATTGCTCCCACAGAAACTTGTGGTAAATGTAGCTTAATTTTCCACAGATTCAGAGTCTGACAACTCTGATAACAACACCATCTTCGTGCAAGGACTTGGAGAGGATGTTTCAACAGATCAAGTGGCAGACTATTTCAAACAGATTGGTATCATAAAGGTAGGTGAAATGAGAAATCTTGGGTCAGAAGGAAGGGAACTGGTGGAGCTGGTGTACTGGAAATGTACTGGTATCATCCAAGGCAGAGTTCTCTCTGACTCCCCAGCAGTTGTAGATAATATTTTATCTGGGTTCCCAGCTGACAGCTCATTTGTAAGCTGGCAGCACTAGCACCTTTCTCCTGGTGACATTTAGATTGCATCGTGTCTCTTCTTTAGTCTTTATAGCCCTGACACTCTATCCATTGTGCCACCCTCGTACTGCAGCATGTGTCCCTCTGTCTGGGGCTGCTGCTTCTGGGTCTGCCATTCTAAATTAGGATTTTATGCACTTGACCTCATTTTGTTGTTAACAGCCAGTCAGTATCCTTCAGTCAAATCCTGTTTCTGCAGGCCAGCTCCAGGAGAATATTCTCTCTAAAGATACTTAGTGTTACAGTGTGTGCTCTGAACTGATTGCACCAGTGTTTCTGCTATGCCAAATGTACAACCTTTCTTTTCAGACCAACAAAAAGACTGGCAAACCCATGATAAATCTGTACACAGACAAGGATACTGGCAAGCCCAAGGGAGAAGCCACAGTATCTTTTGATGATCCTCCTTCTGCTAAAGCAGCAATTGACTGGTTTGATGGTGGGTGAGACTTACCTGTTCCTTTGGCCATTTTTGAATCTGACAAGCAGTGGAAGAAGCACATAAATTACCTTTTTGGAGGCTCAGTGCTGCTATTTATGTAGATTTTGAGTTGGGGCTTTTGGTTTTGGTTTTGGAGGTTTTGGTTAGGATTTTGTTAATTTGGGTTTCTTTTTCCCTTAAGCAAAGGCCTATATTTCATTGTTTCTTGTGTGTATTGGATTTCTCTCATTTCATTAAACAGCAGATAGTGATTTAGACCAAAAATGTGCAGTGAAACTGTGGGTTTGCTGCTGTACCTCAGTCACCCATGCACAAGGTGCAAGAGATGGTGTTTGTCACTTCTTGTTTAGACCAACAGAGCTGTAATCTGTGTTAGCAGCTGGAGGGATTCCCTACAGGGTTGCATTGATATTTTTAGTGTTGTGGGAGCATTCTTAGGGTTTGGGAATGGTTCTGGCAATCTTGTGCTGAGTGCTCTGTATATACACAGTGAACAACAAGGTTTTAAAATAATGGATTTATCCCAGAATTATATTGATGTAAAACTCCTCAGACTGCAGGAAGTACAGTGACACTCTTGTAGTAATAAATTCAAGGGGGTGAGGGAAAAGTGCCTTCTCTTGTCACCTTGTGTGTTCACAGAATTTTAGTGATACTGGGTAGAAACAAAAGGTCATGCTCTGCATCTGGTGGGAAATGATACTGCTTTAAAAAATTGGCATGCCATGCTTGTCTGATGTTTGTATTTGCTAACAAAATGCAAATTGACTTTTGTTTAAGAGGGTAAGGCAAATATGACTATATTAGGCACATGTACAGTGCTGTTTGTCTGTGATAAACATTGGATCTGTGAAGAATGCAGTCACTGAAAATCATGAACTTTATTTAAATACACTTGGGAGTTGAGTTTTGGGCTGGCTATTGAGTGGTACAAAAGCCTTGTTGCCTTGGTGGAATTACAGAAAGTTCAGACATCCAAACTACTTCCCCATGAGCATGGCCAAAAATCTTTTAGGCGTTCTTATGTCTTTAAATTCAACTTACAGATCTCATTTAAACTAAAATATCTGTGGGTTTGAGGAGAGTTTAGCAAGCAGATCAGAGTTTCCATCTCACCTTTGGACCAGTGCTTTCAAAACCAAGAGATTGACAGCAGCTTCCCTGTGTCTCAAGAATTTTGTGTTCAGTCTGGGTGTGCAAATCACTTCTGCACTGCTGGGTTTGCTGCTGTGTTGTTGGGAGCTGTATTGATCCTTTCTCTCCTCCCACAGGAAAAGAATTCAATGGCAATGTTATCAAAGTTTCTTTTGCAACCAGAAGACCTGAATTCATGAGAGGAGGTGGAGGTGGCGGGCGTCGAGGTGGGACTGAAAGTCTGTAGAGTTCTTGGTTTTGCACAGTTAAATGCTTTTTCACTATGATTGATTTATTAAAAAGAAGTTGACTTTGAAGCAGTGATTCATCAAATATATGAGCCTTTGGAATTCTGCCAGGAAAGGGAGTAATAAGGATTGAACCCAGTTAAGTAAACTGAAATCTGTAATCTCTTCTGCACAGCACAGAATTTATGCTTTCCTTTAGAGCTGGAAAGTCTCCAGATCTTCTCTGCCTTGCTTTTAAAGAGAAAGTGTAACAGGGATGTTGAGCTGTACCAGCCCCACATATACAGGGGGGAGTTCCCACTGAGTATTTGCTTGTTACAGCAGAGCTCTGAGATTCTCTCTTTCCAGCTGGGATAAAGCAAGGTACATAATTCAGCTGCTGCTGATCTGGAGCAGCAGTTAGATTTCTGCTTCCTTTAATCAAGGCTGTATCAATCTCCCTCATTCTCTGCATATACAGTTTTGTCGGTAATCCACTGGGTATTCATTACCATTTTCCAGGAATCATGCTTTGGGCAGTGACTGACAACAAATTCTAGTTCTGAAATCAGGCAGTTCTATAAGCTGATGGAAAAGGATTCTTCAACAACTTCATTTGGGATAAAAATTCTTAATTTTGTGATGCAGAAAGCAAGAATGTTGTCCCTCTGCCTGTCAGAGGCATCCTGGGATTAATCCAGACTTCTTTTATTGTTCAATTTTTGTTCTGTGCTCAAGTCTGGCCATAAGTGACTGATCTTATACCTTGTTAAATCTTTCAGAAATTTTATTAATGCATGTAGTGGGTTTGTATTTACCCAGCGGCAATTCAAGCAGATCAGGTTTCCCTTTACTGCTGAAAAAGAATTTATAATAAATAATGGGAATATATTTGCATTAAACACTTCTTCCACTTGAAAAGTCTGTCTGTCACTGAGGGTCTGAAGGCAGTGACAATCTTTGATACCTGTTTGTCATGTGCAATTTATAGAACTTTATTCTGATTATGATTTTGTCTGCAGGTTCACGAGGTGGCTACGGAAGAGGTGGGGGCTTCCAGGGCAGAAGTGGGGAACCCAAAAATGGTGACTGGGTTTGTCCTAACCCGTAAGTGTCATTTGAATTGGGATGGGATTTTCCCTGTGTGCTTCACCTTCACAGCTCAGTCTGGGCAATCCTTGTCTGTTCCAGCTCCTGTGGCAACATGAACTTCGCTCGCAGGAATTCCTGCAACCAGTGTGGGGAGCCCAGACCAGAGGATTCACGTCCATCAGGAGGTGTGCAAAACCAGCTACACCTTTTAAACATTTCAAGTGTTCATATCACCTGCATCTTTCTGAAGAAGCTGATGTATTTCCATGTTTTTCCCCAGATTTCCGTGGCAGAGGTGGCTACGGAGGAGAGCGGGGCTATCGAGGGCGCGGCGGCCGAGGCGGCGACAGGGGAGGAGGCTATGGGGGCAAAATGGGAGGGAGGTAAGAGCAGCCTTTGCCATTGCCTGGCTCTGGGATTGGTGGGGACTGTGGGAAAAGTGTTGTTTATGTGTGCAAGTACAACTGCCATGAAAATATTCACTACAGACAGGAGCTTCCAGAGAGAGCCACTCAGTCTGTTGAGTTTTGTGAATGTTTCTGGATGAGGCTCTCTGGAAACACAGACGTCAGAAATGTTTGACTGAAGGGACGGTTTGTTATTTGCTTCATTTATTACATGCTTAGAACCTTTTCTTTCCCTTTCCAGAAATGATTTCAGAAATGATCAACGCAACAGACCATACTGAAGACCACTGTGAATGTTTTGTTTGTCTTCTTGATGAGTTTGATAGTGAAATTGCCTGCAGCTTCACCCATGGCCTCTTTCAATAGTGGAATTGAGTGAAACTAGATTTTTATTTTGGTGGGAGGGACTGGGATGGTTTGGGAGGATTTTTTTTTAAGCAAGACATTGAAATTTAATCCTAATTTCCACATTCTCCTCTTTTCTTCCCCCCCCCCTCACCCCATACCTTTTCAACAGGCCCTAAGAAGGAAGAGATAAACTGTAAAATATTGCCAAAATATGAAGTGTTTTGTAATACAACAATAAATGCTGATTGTTTTATTTGTGAAATCCTACTGTTTCATAATCACTTGAGTTGCATGCATTTCCTTACATATTCCCAGTGTTCCTGTGGTGTGGTATGGTTTAAACAGTAAATAGGCACTTGTTTGGAATGGCACTGCGGCTCTGACCCAAGCTCTGTGTGTTCACAGAATCTGCAGGCAGGACAGTGATGAGCCTCCTTGCTGTCCATATCCTCTGGCCTGGATTTGCAGACTTGTCCCCTGCTCCTTTCCTTTTTCCCCCCTGTGGTGCCTGCAACCTGCTTTGATTCCCTGCACCCTAAGGGGAGCAGGCAGAAGCAGTGTGAGTGTGTTCTGCTGCTGCCAGGGGGCAGAACAGCTCAAAGTCCAAGGTGGGATGGCTTAAAAAAAGGGATTTGTTACATCCTGCTCCTTTTGGAATGTGGGTGATGGAAGCAATTGTGTGCAGCTGCTTCATCCTGGAGTTCAGATGCAGGTGAGGTTCAGTAGGTGCATTGTGAGCATTTGGGATTGAGCTCTGCAGCCAAAGGAGAGGAGAGAAGGGAGGTGAATTATCTCTCCTGCTCAGGTAGGTCAGGTGAGCAGTCTGAGAAGGTGGCACTGCCCCAGCCAGGTCATGGCAGTGCTGCCTCTGCGCCACAGGCCTTTGAGAGAGAACCTCTGGCTGTCCAATATTGCAGTGGGCAGCATTATAAATACAGGTCCTTGGGGGCTGTGGTTACAGCTGGGCCATATCCACTGAGAAATGAGCAGAAATTGCTTTTGTTAAGGTTTATGAGCCACTCCCCAGCTTAGTGTGCATTGATGGTCATGGTGACAAAGTGCAAACCAGCATTACTCAGGGTTGTAAGTGTGGTGACTGCTGGGCCTTCTTCAGGTTTCTCTGGAAAGCATCTGCAGTGTTAGAAAAGACATTTTTCACAGATTATGGACAGCTTGTCTTCTTAAAGCAGTGGAATTTGAGATATATATGTACTAGTGACAGTGTAAAATCCCATGTATGGCATGTGAGGGTTCAGAAAGTTGATGAATTCAGTACCTGTTGTTTTGCTGGCCTAGGAAAGCTCTGGATGCTGATGGTTTGAAGCTGGAGTTACTGTTTGGAGGGAAGAGGCTAGAGGGTGCTCTTGCCCACTGTTCTGCTGGCAGATCAGGAGTGGTGCCAGCTGGATGGGATGGAAGGAAAGCAGGAATCAGGCACTGAGAGCAGCCTCAGTGTCTCTGCTGAGCTTTGTTCCCAGCAGAGCTCACACCTTGCACTGCACACACAGCTCCTGAGGGTGCAGCTGCAGCCCTCAGAGGAGAGCACACAACTGGGAATGGCTGAGCTGAACTCAGCTGAGCAGAACCCAGGGCTGGTGCAGCATCACCCTCTGCTCCCTGCAGTTCCCTGCTGGGGCTCTGCCTTTTCCCCTCCTGGAGAAAGACTTGGTTCTAGCAGCTGGTGCTTCCAGCATTGGGAGCAGCAGTTCTAGCTGCCTTTAATGCCAGCTCAGCTTCCAACCCTGCTTTTCCCCCAGGCTAAGAGCACTTTCCTCTTCAGTCACTGCCCAGGATTACCCAGTAGATGAGTCTTCAAATGAGCCCCAAAACTGGAGCTGTCACCACCTTGTCAGCTTTTCCAGCCTGGCAATGCTGCTGAGCACTTCTTGTTTATGTTCTGTTCTGCACTGGGGCAAAACCACCTGAGTTCTTGCATGGTTTTAAGCATCTTCAGCAGCTGCTTGGTCTTTCAGAAAATCAGCAGGACAGATTGTACTGGTTTGATGGGTTGTTTTACTTGCCTTTGGTGCAGTGAGAGTTAAGTTAGTTCAGAGAGGCCTGGGAAGATGTGCTGTGAAGAATGTAAACCCAGCTGATGGTTTAGCTATGTCATTGCCCTCCAACTGCTTCTGCCAAGTCCTTTGGCCCTGCAGGTTTTCTCCACAGCTGCCTAAAGTTTGCCAGGACAAGCTTTAATTGAGGTTAAAAGGAAAGTAAAAACTTCTAAAATATTAAGGATTTAATTAATTGTGGTTCTTCCCAGTACTGTGTGAGGATTTGTTAGGACTTCCTATATTAAAATTCCAGATTAAGAAGGGATAGGACAGTAGATCTGTCCTGTAGGAGATGGAAAACCAGGAGAATCTATCTCAGCAGAAAGGAGCAGTTTGGGTTGTTCTCAGCATAGCTGGGAGTAGTTCTACTCTGCTCTGTATCTCTATTTGTGCTCCATCTTCCAATAATACATTTTTTTTTGTGGCAAGAGTTTCATTTTGGAAATCAGTCCTGTGTGGAATGCTGGTGGTTTATTTATAAAAACAGGTCCAGCACTTGCCAAGCTCAACAAGGACATCAAGAGGGATGCCAGTGCAGGAGTGGCACGTGATCCTCAGAGAGCTGAAATGCCACTCCTCTATAAAATAACAGCTAAATATTTTCAGAGGCAGACAAATAGTTTCCATGCTGGGCCTCTGCAGCCAAACCCACCTCACCCTGAGAAGAAATGCAACTTTTGAGTTGCTCAAATACCACAATCCTAAAGAGAGATATGGGGGCAGTGACTGAAGCCAATCTCTCAGGTCTCCAGGGCTTTGAGGCCAGGATCCAGGCAGTGCTGCTTTGCCTAATCTAGAACTGATAATTCCCATTTCCAGGGTAACAGAGCCCCTGTGATGATGTCCCAGTAGATGATGTTGCTAATGCTGCTGTAGCAGTTGCTTGTAAAGCTGTTGTAATAAAATACAGCTGTCAGAATGCACTGAAAACTGCCTTAAACTCCACTTTTCATACCAAGGTGATGATGTTTGCTGGAACTCAGGTGCCACCCTGATCCTGGAAAGAGATGCATAGGTTTGGCTGTTAGCCAAGCAAATAGCAGTGAGATTCAAAGTGCTCCAGCAAATTGGTGTGTTTGTGGGAGGCCTCATCAGCTGGATGCAGCTTCTTGACCTCATTGACTTCCAGGAACTCCACACACAAACGGTAAAGCCAAGGGAAGTCTGTGCAGACTTTGCATTTTTTCTTTAACATCCTTGTGGTAAGTGTCTGTTCTTGGCTCTGTTTGAGACAGGATACTGGCAAAACAGAATTTCTAACACATTTTAAGGACACAGGAAAGTCTTTGACCTGTGAGAATTTACTGTGCACGAATGAAGTACCCAGAAAACTGTCTGGGCAGGAAAGCTTCACTCTTGTGACAGCCCAAGGAACATTGAGCTGCTCATGCCTTGGTAAAGAATTTGATTCCTGCAGGCTGGGGCTGGGAAGGAAAGCAATGACCGTGCCTGTCTGACCTGGCAGGATCCAAAGTCCTGGCTCTGGCCCCTTTCCAGCAGCAGGATGAGGATTTTGGGCCTTGCCTGGCACTGCACACACTGAGCCATCCTGCTGCTGTACAGCAGCAAACATCTGAGGAATGGCCGTTCTCAGGAGGATGAAAGGGAACAACTTGAACCTGTTCTCAGTGCAGAGCTTTAGAGGTTTTTGATGGTTGGTTCTTGTGCATCACATCCATCTTGGGTAGGAGCTGGCCCAGAGGAGTAATGGCGTTGCTATTTGCTTATCTGTTATGATAAACACTCAGAGCTGCTCTGAGCAAGCTCACGTCACAAGAGCTGTTTCATAATGTTGGTTTATAAACTCTTGGATCTCACCTCAGACAGGGATCCAGCTCTTCTCTCTGCAATGCTCAGCTGCTCTTGGTGTGCCCCTGTGGACAAACCAGGCTCCCCCATTGCAGACCCCACACCTGTGGTAATGGCTTTTAGTTCTCTCTGATGTTCACAGGTCAGCATTCAAATGGTGTTAAATTAGGAACACTCTGGATCTCTCAGCTGGGAGGTGTCTTTAGGAAAGGGTTTGGAAATTGAGCTCAGTGAGTGCACTGAGATCTTTTGAGTTAAACTCAAGGGAGGAGGGATTTTCTCTAGAATCTCAAGAAATCAGGGATGATTAGGCAACCAGACCTTGTAGGGATCTATTTATCATGCTCTTAGTAAAACATTCACTAAGAGACTTCATTGCTTCTCTGCCACAGGCTTAACTTGTCAGCTTTCAGTTTTGGGGTAGAAATTACAAAGATTTAAACTCTTTTATTTTTTGCCCCATTTTTTTTGATCTTTCACCTAGCACCGTAAAAGCCGGAAATCTGTTCACCTTTCCAAGAGATAATATTTCTGTTCCTGATACCGCTCTGATTACAGCAGCTGCATAAACATCTTTATACTCCCAGCCAAAAGTCTGCACACAACTATGATTTGGCACCCCCAAGGCTGAATTCTCCTCCATCTGAATGCCAAAGCCCTGAGGACGGAGCAGCAGCCCCGGGAAATGCCCGGTCGGAAAGCTGGCGGCTCCGGGGGCTGCAGGTGCCCTCCCAGACGTTTCCCCACATTACAATGAGCAAAGGAGGGAGTTTCCTGCTCCTGCTGGAGCCCAGCCAGCCACTTTCTCATCATCCATATTCTTAAGTGGAAGAGCAGATGGATCAGTTGCTTCCTAGATACGACGCAAACACGGATGCGTTTGCAGACAGAGCTGCTCTTGTTTTGAAAGGAAGCGTGAGGCTGACCTGAGTGAGGAGCGGCCATCCCTTGGCTCTCCCTGCTGCCAGGGCTGAGTATTCCCCTCACACCACCCCTCAGGCTGTGCCAACTGCCCACTGTGCTCTCCAGCAGCTCCTCAGTCAGTTCTTACCGGCCCAGCCACAAAACTTTCATTTCTCCCATGTTTTTTATCTTGTAGCTTAGTGACTCCCCTATTTTTCCATGTTGTGTGGTTCACTTTTTCTCTCCTTCAAATCCTGCTTCCCCTCCCTGCATCCCTGTCCAGCTGTAAAGCAAAGTGTCACAGGCTCTCTGCAACTCTCTTCAAGCTGCACTCAACAGATGCTTCTGTAACTTCTGGTTTTGGCATGATTAAAAAGTGGAGGAAGGAGCCTGGGAGCTTTAATAAAATAGGTGTGGGGTTGAAGCTGGCATGAAAACAAAAGCAGATACAAGTCACATCCTATTTTTTTTCCCCTTGAACCAAAGCAGAATCAAAACATCCTTTTGCTTTAGTCAAATTAAAACAAAATAGTCAAACAAAACACTGCTGTGAGTAAACAGAGTTGTTGACTTGTCGCTGCAACCCTCAACATCATCAGCTCTGGGTGAGCTGCAGGGGAGCTGTGACACTGACAGGGGTGCAGCAAACTCCTCCTTGCCCATGGGCCACCATGTCCTGTGCTTGGGAGGGAAATTTAAGCAGAAAGAGTGTAACCCACAACCCTGAGTGTATAACCCACAATCCTGAGGGGGTAAATCACAACTCAGAGTGTGTAAACCACAACCCTGAGTGTGTAAAACACAACCCTGAGTGTGCAACCCACAACTCTGAGGGTGTAAACCCACAACCCTGAGGGTGTAAACCACACAACCTTAAGTGTGTAACCCACAACGCTGAGTGTGTAAACCACAGCCCAGAGAGTGTAAATCACAACCCTGAGGGTGTAAATCACAACCCTGAGCGTTTGGTTATTGTGTAGAGCCTGAGAGAACGCTGCTCTGATCTGTGGATTTTGCCAGAGCCCTGAAGAGGGGCTGCACTGGCCCAGCCCTCTGTGCTGCTGGGCCATGGATGAACACAGGGCTAGGAAAAGCTGGAATTGCTTTCTCCTCTTTCCGCAGCTTCCAGCCGGGCAGAGCCACCGTCCCACCTGGCGGACGGGGACCCGCACGGGCAGGGGATGCTCTCGGGGCACAGGGCACAGGCTCATCCCCCGGAGGGTGGCACGGGAGGCTCCCCCGAGCAGGGCCAGCCCCTGGGCTCGGTGCTGCAGCGGAGCCCGGCCCTCGGCCGGAGCCGGGGCTGGGGCCGCCCCCGGGGCCGGGGCCGGGGCCGGGGCGGGGAGAGGCGGCCGGGGCGGCGGCGGAGGGAGCGGAGCGGGGATGGCAGCGCCGCTGCGGGCGGCCCTGGCGCTGGGGCTGCTGGCGGCCGCTCAGCCCGCACCGGCCCCGGCTCAGCGGCGGCAGGCGGAGGTACGGCCGGTACCGGCACCGGCACCGGCACCGGGGAGGGCGGGAGCGCGTCCGGGCTGGGCGTCCCCCGCGGGTGCGCGTGTTCCTGGTGTCCGTGTCTGGTGTGCCCCTGTCCCCGTGTCCCCGGTGTGCGTGTCCCGTGTGGTCGTGGCAGAGCTGTGCGTGTCCCCGGTGTCTGTGTCCCTGGTGTGCATGTCTCCGGTGTGCCCACGTCCCCGGTGTGAGTGTCGCCGGTGTGCCTGTCCCCTGGTGTGTGTGTCCTGTGTGGCTGTGTCCCTGGTGTGTGTGTCTCTTATGTGCCCACATCCCCGTCCCTGTGCCCTGACTGCGCCTCTCCCCACTGAGTCCGTGCCCTAGGCGTGCCCGTGTCCCTGTGCCTGTACCATAGGTGTGCCCACGCTCTAGATATGACTGTCCCTAGTGTGCCCACATCCCCGTGCCCTGGCTGTGCATGTCCCTGTGTGTCCAAGTCCCTGGTGTTCATGTCACTGGTGTGCCTGTCCCCCGGTGTGCGTGTCCCTGGTCTGTGTGTCCCTGGTGTGCCCACATCCCTGTGCCCCAGCTGTGCCTGTCCCCACCGAGTCCATGCTCTAGATGTGACTGTCCCTAGTGTGCCCACATCCCCATGCCCCAGCTGTGACTGTCCCAGTGAGTCCATGCCCCAGGTGTGCCCATGTCCCTGTGCCTGTGCCGTAGGTGTGCCCACGCACTAGATGTGACTGTGTGCCCGTGCCATAGGTGTGTGCATATCCCTGTGTGCCATGGGTTGTCTTAGCCCTGAGTGTGCATGTCCCTGGTGTGCCAGTGTCATAGGTGTGGCCATGCCCCAGGTGTCATTCTGTCCCTGGTGTGCCCATGACCCTGGTGTGCCTGTGCCCCAGGTGTCACTGTGTCCCTGGTGTGCCTGTGTCCCTCATATGTCCATGCCCCAGGTGTCACTGTGTCCCTGGTGTGCCCATTGTCCCTGTTGTGCCTGTGCCAAAGGTGTGAGTGTGTCCCCATGGTCCATCCCCAGCACAAGGGAGTGTCCCTGAGCTCCTGACACCTTTGCCTGCCCTGGGCACAGCAGTGTGTGTGCCACAGGTGTGTGACTGTGCCAGCTGGAGATGGATGGGGCTGTGCCACAGGCTGGTATTGGAATGCCAGGGTGTGTGGCCACCTGTGCTGTGTGGAGCTGGGGCAGAGAGTCACAGACTGGTTTGGGTTAGAATGGACCTAAAACTCATCCCATTCCACCCCTGCCATGGGCAGGGACACCTCCACTAGCCCAGGTTGCTCCAAGCCCTGGCCTGGGACACTTCCAGGGATCCAGGGGCAGCCACAGCTGCTCTGGGCACCCCGTGCCAGGGCCTGCCCACCCTCACAGGGAGGAATTCCTTCCCAAATCTAATCTAAGCCTGCCCCATTTCAGCTCAAAGCCATTCCTCCTTGTCCTGTCTGTCCTTGTCCTTGCCCAAAGTCCCTCTCCAGCCCCTTTAGGCTCTGCATGGGCTCTGTGTGTCCCTGGAGCTTCTCTTGTCCAGGATGAGCAGCCCCAGCTCTCCCAGCCCTGTCCAGGTGATGTGCAGCTGCAATCCTCCCCATCTCCCAGCATTTCATCCCCAGGAGGGGGCAAAACCCAGCCCTTCCCCTGCCTGCCTCTCCCCATCACCTGTCTGGATTTCTCTGTTTGTCCTGCTGTCATTGTCACCCCGTGCCACCATCCATTCCTGTTCGTTTTGGGAGGACGAGGCATGAGCTCTGGCTGGTGAACAATGGTTCATATTGGGCATTTTTTGTTGTTTAGGCCTCGATCCAGTGTACATTTGTACAAATGCTTAATTTTCAACCCCAGCCAGCAAGTCCTGGTGAATTAGTTGGGATTTTGAGCCCATGCTCTGAGAGGAAAAGGGCACAGGAATGCTCAGAGGTTTGTTTTGATGTGCAGGCTCTTTCTGCTGGGTGATGCTGCTCCAGAGAGGTCATTAATAGCTTTGATTTTCCCACTGTGCACAAACCTCAGCCCAGGAAACCAATAATTTAAAATTCACTTTAAAAGGAAATAAACTGATTGTGAAAAACTGGTTTAACAACCCAAACTGCCTTTCCACCCCTCATTGGTGACTTCTGAGCTCTTTTCCCTTGAAGTTTCAGAGCAAATCCCAGGATTGTGGCAGATCCCTCCTGAGAGAGTTCTGGGCAAGGCACTTTCCTGTCTCCCTGCCTCAGTTTCCCCAGGGGGATGTGCTGGGCTGCCCAGGGGCTTGGGGACAACACACACACAATGGAAATGCAGAGACTGGGGTGTGGAACTTGTCTAAATAAACTGAGCAGTTAATTTTCTTTCAGGAGGAAGCTGAAATTCTCACATAACATCAAATAGTTCTGGTGATTTGTGGCTTTCAGAGCACTTCCAGGCTTTGCTTCTAAAGCTTGCTTTTTTTTTTTTTTTTTTTTTTTTTTTTTTTGTTAATTCTTTTAAAAAAGCCACAGTTAGCAACAGTATGTTGTGTAAACTTAGATGCATAAGACTGTCAAATGTCCAGTTGTGTGCTTTTCCTGGCTGGTTTCCATGTTTTCACTGCATCTGTACCAATTGTAGTTAAAAAAAAAAAAAAAAACAAAACACCCCCCCCCCAAAAAAAAACCCAAAACCCCAAACCAAACCAAACAAACAAACAAAAAAAATCACATTTAAAAAAATAAGGAAAATTCGAAAATTTAATTTGAAACATTTGTATGTGAAATCATCTTATCATCCACAGATAAGAGAGGGCCCAGTGTAAGAGCACATTGTTTGGCAGAGCTGGGTCTGGCTGGGCTGTGCTCAGACAGAAGCTTGGGGGTGGGAATGCCCAAAATTCCCTGATCCCGAGGGAATTGTGTAAAACACTGGGGGCATGTGAGATCCTAGCCCATGGTGGGAGTGAGGGGCTGGACAAAGGACAGTGAAATCCCTGCAGAGATTAGTGTGAGAAGCTCCAGGTGACATAAAAACTGAGGAGCATTTTGACAAAAACTGAGTGGGAACAGAGAGCTGGGCTAACAGATTGAATAATTGTAATTTTTGATTTTTTTTTCCAATTTTTTCACCCCTGTCCTGCCCTTCTCCTTCCCATCTTGCAGTATCTGGATGCTTCCAGATATGTTTTGATATATTTGATATTCTTCCCCTTATCAAACCAAGGTTTCAGATTTCTCAGATTTCGGGCTGGGAGATGCTCCAGCATCTCTGAGCTGCTTTAGGAGCAGGATGCTGTTGGATGAAGGATGCTGAGCACAGCTGGGTGCAGGGAGGCTCCTGGTACCACACAGACCCTGTGGGGCACAGAGCATCCCACATCTTCCTTCTGGAACAAGGAGGAGAAATCCTCCTTCATGTAAAAAATTACTGCTG